>NC_133368.1:47649643-47718985 GCF_049309525.1 Garra rufa | reverse complement strand
GCCGAAGCCTCCGCTCACTCAAACCCTGCTAAGCAGTGATGGAGTACTCGAGTCCTGGACTCGGACTCGAGTCCGACTCGAGTCACTATTCTTTGGACTCGAGTCCGACTCGAGAATCCACTCTCTGGACTTGTGACTCGACTTGGACTCGCGGATTGATGACTCGTACTTGGACTCGGACTCGAGGATAAATACAATCGGACTTGAGCATTCATCACTTTGTTTTTGACTAACTATGTTATAAAAAATTACATAAGGTGTTAAACTTTTCCTGTTTCGTGCCCAAGACCGGCCGCGATCTCCCTTCACAGACACTGCTACCTCTCGCTCTCTTTGCTTGACAACACACTCACTGACGTCACGTCACACACTTTTACGCTCGTGCAATGAATGATGCATGATTCGCGGGCTAAATGTTCACATTTGTAAAATGCAGAAAGACGTGCCCCGGATCGTGAAGTTCGCCTACGCAAATTTTGCTTCTAATGCTGGAAAGAGCAGCGCTATGTTGTGTGTGTAATCGCACAATTGAGGAAAAGACCGGGACATCCTCAAACTTTAACAGACACCTGTCACGGATGCACCCAGAAACATAAGCAAAATGCTTTCCATTGCCCAACGTTAGCTTTTTTCAAAAAAATATTATTGACTAATGCATATATGATAACAAATAGAGGAAGCTAGGGTTAATGTATGTCTAGTTCAGATTACAGCATTTTTTTTGTCTGTTGATAATTTAACGTTACTAGTCACTGTGCCGGATCAGATTTTTGCGATATTTGTCTGTTGCGATAGTCACTGTGTCAGATTAAACATTTTTTTTGCAATTTTGACTCTTAAAATCCTGTGGTGTCGACAAGAAACATGTCAGACGTTACACGTTGCTTTCTGACCAGTCGCTTGCCGTCACACACACACACACACACACACACACACACACACACACACACACACACACACACACACACACACACGTTAAATAGTTCTGTCACACACACAATCTCTCTCTCTCTCTCTCTGCATTTCGTATTGATTTTTACGTTTTAAGTATCTTTAAAATACAGTGTCCTGTAAAATGCAGGTTTCTTTTTTTCGCTGAGTGTATTTCTGTAATACAGTGTTAAAGGATTAGTTCACACAAAAATGGAAATCTCCTAATCATGTACTCCTCCCATTGCCATACAGGATCTTTTTTTTTTTTTTCAGTGGAAAATATATATATATTTTTTAAAGAAAATCATTTCAGGATGTTTACTTAATGGACTTCAATGCCAACTCGTTGGTTGTTCTTGTTTCTTCGTCAGGGTGAGTAAATTATTAGGAAATTTTCATTTTGAGGTAAACTAATCCTTTAATGTTACTTATATATCAGAAATATATAAAAAAAATATTTAAACTATTAAATATAATCGTGCCACAACTGGAGACATGTAGACTCGAACACTGGGGACTTGAGACTCGACTCGGACTCGAACTCTGGTAATGGTGACTCGACTTGGACTCGACTCGGACTCTTCTTTGGTGACTCGGACTTGGACTCGGACTCGAACACTGGGACTCGAGACTCGACTCGGACTCGACAGTTGGTGACTCGACTACAACACTGGTGTCACATGATCCTTTAGAAATCATTCTGATATACTGATTTGCTGTTTAAAAACATGTATTATCATTATTAACAATATTTAAAAGTTGAGTACATTTTTTCAGGATTCTTTGATGAATAGAAAGATCCAAAGGGCATCATTTATCTGAAATAAAAAGCTTTTGTAACATTATACACCAAACCATTCAAAAGCTTTGAATCAGTATAATTTATGTTTGAATGTATTTATTCATTTTTATTTTTGAGGGGAAATTATAGAAATTAATACTTTATTAATACTTTAATACTCATTTAGAAAGGATGCTTTAAAGTGAACAAAAGTGATGATAAAGACATATATAATGTTACCAAAGTTTTCTATTTCTACTTTCTATTCATCAAAACTGAATAAATCTACTCAGCTGTTTTCAACGTAATAATAATAATAATAATAATAATAATAATAATAATAATAATAATAAATGTTTTTAAGCAGCAAATCAGAATATTAGAATGATTTCTGAAGGATCATGTGACTGATAAATGATTCTAAAAATTCAGCTTTGAAATCACAGGAATAAAATACATTTTAAAATATATTAAAATAGAAAGCAGTTATTTTAAATAGTAAAAATATTTCAAAATTATACTGTTTTTGCTGTATTTTAAATCAAATAAATGCAGGCTTGGTGAGCAGAAAAGACTTTAAAAAATGTAAAATCTTACTGTTCAAAAACTTTTGACAGACAGACAGACAGACAGACAGACAGACAGACAGACAGACAGACAGATAGATAGATAGATAGATAGATAGATAGATAGATAGATAGATAGATAGATAGATAGATAGATAGATAGATAGATACACTCACCTATTAACCCTCTCGTTGCCAAAATTTCACTCCATTGATCGTCATTGTTAATATTTACCTGCATTTAAAAGTTTTCAAGAGTTTTCTATGTTTTTTTACAGTTGACACACAAAGTGAACAAACTATAAAACCACAGTCAGACCCACTTTCCCTCAGTTTTACAGTTAAATGCTGATTACAGTCACAGATAACAGTTATTGATTAAAGGTTTCTTACTACAAACCTGCAAACTGATCTCCTTCTTTTTCCCAGCCATAGAAATGTCTTGTAAAGAATAAAAAATTACGATGGGCTTATCTAATTACTCCAGTTGGTAATGATGTGATCGATAATTCGTTGTTTTTATTTCCAAAAACTTTCAGCGCTGGACAGGATTAGCGCATGCGCAAAACGAACTGTTTCGCGTCCTCGTCGCTAAGCAACCGTTTATTAAGCGTTTCACCGCCGCCATCTACTGGACTGTTTGTGTATTGCAGGTTGTATATGGGCCATTGGTGCAAACTACTGTCCCACAACCAAAAAACACATTTAAAAAGCAGTTAAGTATTCAAATCTTAGACATTTACTAAGATCATTCTGTTATCTATTAAAACCCACAATAATATTTAAAACATCAGTAAGCTTAATATATATAAAATCATCATTAATTGAGTATGTTCAATTGGCAGGTGGCTGTCTCAAACACTAACCCCTGAATTTCAATTTATGAAAATATTGAAATTTTTGTTGTTTTTAAAAGTATCTTTTTGATTCTTTTAAAAAGTGTAAAAAAAAATAATTATACATTCTTTGTAATTTAGGAAATTTTATTTAGCCTAAAATGTCACTACTGAAATTAATAAGTAATAAATTTAATTAATAAAACAAAACAAATAAATAATATAAAAATAACAAAACATATATATATATATATATATATATATATATATATCAATTTAAATAAATACAAAACAGAAGAAAGAAAGAAATAATGTAAATAAATAAATAAGAATTTGAAATGAAAGATACTCATATAAAACAAAAGAAAATATATAAATACAAATTAAATAAAAATAAATAAATAAATAAATAAATAAATAGAATTTGACATAAAAGATGATGCATTCACTGAATAAGGAACTGGGTGTTAAAATACTTGGTAAAAATATAAATGATAAAATAAAATAAATAAATTATATAAAAGGACCATCAAATATATTCAAGTAAAATAAATGTTAAAAAATTACAACAAATAAATACACACTCAAACAAAACAAAAGAAAATAAATAAATAAATACAAATTAAAGTATGTTAAAGTACTCGTAAAAAATATAAATAATTAAATAAAACAAAATAAATAAATAATATAACAATAACATAAAATATATTAAAATAAAATAAATGTTAAAAAATTACAACAAATAAATACACATACATACAAAACAAAAGAAAATAAATAAATAAATAAACAAATACAAATTAAATAAAAATAAATAAATAGAATTTGACATAAAAGATGATGTATACACTGAATAATATTAATAATAATAATAAAAAATAACAAAACATTTATTAAAATATAAAAAATTACAATAATTAAATAAATACTCATGCAAAACAAAAGAAAGAAAGAAAGAAAGAAAGAAAGAAAGAAAGAAAGAAAGAAAGAAAGAAAGAAAGAAAGAAAGTAAACAAATAAATAAGAATTTGAAATTAAAGATGAGGCATACACAAAATAAGGAACTGGGTGTGTTAAAGTACTCAGTAAAAATATATATATAAAAGAAAAAAAAAGACAAATAATAATAATAATATAAAATAACCATAAAATATACCCAAATAAAATAAATGTAAAATAAAATGACAACAAATAAATACACACTCATAAATAAATAAAGTAATTAATTTTAACATATAAATAATTAAGTAAAATAAATAAAATAAAAATATATTAAAATATAAAATTAATTAAAAAAAATTACAATGAATAAATAAATAGGAATTTGAAATTAAAGATGATGCATGCACTGGGTGTGTTGAAGTACTCAGTAAAAAATAAAAAATAAAACAAAACAAATAAATAATATAAAAATAACAAGAAATATATTAAAATAAAAAAAATAATAAAAAAATTACAATGAATTTTTTTTAAATAAAACTAAACAAATAAATAATATAAAAGTAACAAAACATATTAAAATATAAAAATAAATAAATTACAATAATTAAATAAATTATTAACTAAGATGTTATAATAGCGTTTGGTTCAATGTATATTCAAACTAATGAAACCTTAAGTTTAAAATCAGTATGATCAACTTTTTGGCTTTTACAAAGATTCAAAATACAACAAATCTCATAATTAAATTATATAGTACTGTGTTTCGGTAGTGACAAATTTGGGAAAAGGACAAATATTCCGAAACTTACTGAAAATACAATATGAGAATTAACTGCACAGTTACTAGGAATTTGTACCTGGATATTACATCATTTGCATGCATACATTTTTTTAAGACGTTTCTATAGAATGGCCCATACATTATTCACCAACTGTCAAGTTGTGTCACTTATAAATATGTACTGTGATGATATCCAATGCTAAATCCATATGTTTATGTTATGTATTGACCATGTCTAGAAACTAGTATTGCTAGTTTGTGATGTTAGTATTGCTGGTCATGTAATGAAGAGCTGAGACAGTGGTTTCTCAAAGGCCTGCATTCCTTCATCATAAAGCTGCTCCAGGGAACAGATTCTGCAGCAGATTCCAGACATATTCAACAACAGACTCAAGATGTGTGTCTCATGTTATGTTTGGCAGGAAATAGTTCATCATCCGGTTAGAATATATAAAGAAGGGGAGAGACGTTTAACGCAAAATACCAGGTCCAGGTCACACCCAAAATAATAATACATTTTAGATAATAAATTTACAACCCTTTTATTCTAAAACATTATTTTTATGACATATAAGAGCATTATACCCCAAATTAGATGTTTCATCTATTGTATCTTCACTATATTCCAGCTTAAATTATTTTTTGAGGTGGGAAACAGTCTATATTTAACATTTTTGTATTTGAGTTGCATATAACATGTCCATCCATTTGGATTACACACAATTTAAGGCGAGACACTGCAGGTGAATAGGGTAAAAAAATTAACTAATAGTTATTGTCTTGCTTACCCAGTTGATTGATTACATTGTTAATTGCAAACATTTTTTGTATTACACGTTTTCTAAAATGTTAGGTTTAAATATGCAAATGAGGCATTATTTAATGAAACGTGCTTATTTGCATACATTTCTAGTACAAAAATCTAAGCACTGGATAAAGTCAGTTTCAAAATTCTTGTTTAATTTTTTTGACATATTAGAGTCAAATGTTTTTACAGAGGGAATGTTGGGTATCTCATTTTGTCACTCTGTAATTCAGAAAATACTAAGAACAGACAGAAAACTATATATTTTTGCAATTTTGGGGGGGAATAAAATGTTGTATAAAATCAATCTAATTCTACATGAACAAATCCATCTGTAAAAACCTTCAGAATATAGACAGGAATAAAAAAGTAAAGTTTGGTGTGTGTAAGTGCTACTGAAGTGGAGATTTGTGGCTCAGTGTAGAAGAAAAAACTCATTTTGAGAAAACGGCCTTTAAAAATATGGATTGCAATTGAAATCTATTGACACAAATAGATAAAGTGCTATAAAAGAAATACTTAATGGTGTACTTAATCTTTCCACTAGTCTGAAAAAAAACTTTATGAAAAACCAAAAAGCCCAGAATCTCAAACCTGACAAGTGCATGAAAAAAAAAACAACAGTGTTTTTGACTGCATTGTCTCCCCTTAAACATATCTAAATAAACATTACTGACAAATATGTGATGCATAATTGTCAGTAATGAAACAGGTTAGATTTCTGCAACTTATTATTAACTGTTATTAAATCTACTTGATTTGATCATATTTTCATAATGCATTGCTTAGAATCAGCATAAAGCATTGTGAAAACAATTACATTCACTCAGTTAAAAAAGTATTAAGATAGTTAAAATATGACTTTCTATGGAACAAGCAAATGTATGAGATTGAAACAAATGGATTTTATTAATGATAAATATATAAAGCTAAATATATAAAGCATTTAGTATTTAGTTCTATTACTGAAATCTGACTTGTTTCATATAGACTGATAAATATGTATCACATCAGATGTATTCATTTTGTTAAAACTTAAATTCAAAACTTAAAACTAAAACTAAATTCAATCTATATAGTCATATTGAAAATCAACAAAAATGACTAAAAACTTAACTAAAATTAAAATTTAATTAAAACAAAACTATAAAAGCCCTATCTAGATTGACAGTAAAAGTTTTAAGTTTTAGGATATTAAGATATTAAAACTTGATTACATTTGATTACATTTTCTCAGTTAAAAAGTAATACAATTGGTTAAAATATGACTTTCTGTGGAACAAGCAAATGCATGAGATTGAAACAAATGGATTTTATTAATGATAAATATATAAAGCTAAATATATAAAGCATTAATTTAATAGTTCTATTACTGAAATCTGACCTGTTTCATTATGACTGATAAATATGCATCACACCAGATGTATTAATTTTGTTAAAACATTAATTCAAAACTTAAAACTGAAATAAAAGTCTATGAAGTCATATTAAATATCAACAAAAATGATTGAAAACTTAGAAAAGTTTACGAGAAAAACAGAAATATTGGTCACAAGAGACCTATAGTAACTTTACAATGGCTGTCCCTCCCAGAACGGTTGTAAATAAATCTGTTATGAAGCAAAATGTGCAGCACCTCCTTTGATCAACACAGAGTTCATAATAAAGCTGATTGTGCTTATTTGTTCAGTTGATCTCTATGCACTTCATGCTCAAACTTGCCTCTGACCCGCAGGTAATAACACACTTTCCCAGCCTTACAGGAGTTCCTTCACATGTTTGACTACTTGAAGTGTTGTGTTTAATGTGTTAAAACCTGGATCACATTGAATAAAGAACTGATTGCTGATTCAGATCTTGATGACAGTTCTCACTGCACTCCCAAGACATACAGACAAAGCACTAGTTTTGGGATTTTAGACAGTTTTGCTTCCATAATATGTCTTCTTTTAGAAAAAACAAACAAAAAAACAATGTACACTACCAGTCAAAAGTTTTTGAACAGTAAGATTTTCAGTGTTTTTTAAAAAGACTCTTCTGCTCTCCAAACTTGGATTTAAAATTTTGAAATATTTTTACTGTTTAAAATATAGGTTTTCAATTTAAATATATTTTAAAATGTAATTTATTCCTGTGATCAAAGTTACATTTTCAGCATCATTACTCCAGTCACATGATCCTTCAGAAATCATTCTAATATACTGATTTTCTGTTCAAGAAACATTTCTTCTTCTTCCTCTTCTTCTTCTGCTTCTTATTATCAATATTTAAAACAGTTGAGTACTTTTTTGCAGGATTCTTTGATGAGAAGAAAGTTCCAAAGATCAGCATTTATCTGAAATAAAAGCTTTTGTAACACTATACTGCACCATAAAAGCTTGGAAACAGCTTATTTTGGAAAAGAAATTATAGAAATCAATACTAGCAAGGATGCTTTAAATTGATCAAAAGTGATGAAAAAGACTTTTAAAATGTTACAAAAGATTACTATTTCAGATAAATGCTGTTCTTCATTAAAGAAACCTGAAAAAATTCTACTAATTTGTTTTTAACATAATAATAATAATAATAATAATAATAATAATAATAATAATAATAAATGTTTTTTGAGCAGCAAATCTGAATATTAAAATGACTTCTATAGTATCATGTGACACTGAAATCTGGAGTAATGATGCTAAAAATTCAACTTTGAAATCACAGGAATAAATTACATTTTAAAATATATTCAAATAGAAAACTGTTATTTTAAATAGTAAAAATATTTTAAAATTGTACTGTTTTTGCTGTACTTTGGATCAAAAAAATGCAGGCTTGGTGAGAAAAACATAAAAAATCTGACTTATGCATAATTTAAGTGCAAATTTTTATTGCATGTTAACTGTTTGTGTCTGTAGATTTAAATTACAATATATATATATATATATATATATATACACACATACATACATACACACACACACACATAGACACACAAACACACTAATATATATCTTAAAAGGCTGTTTTCTCAAAGCAAGTTTTTATTTATATCTATAGTCTGAAAGTTTTTAAAGAGTTTGTTTATATAACATTTTAGTCCTAAAAACAGTGATTTCCTTCTGGCATTTGACAGTATTTTCTGATTTATGAACTGATTAAAAAGTGAAATCCAAAATCCTCTTTGTAAAAACCTTTAATATGTAAGCAAAATCAAACAATAACCTTTTGAACCTGGCTTTATGCATTGTTCAGAATGATGTTCTGGAATTGCAAATTAGTGCATGTTTAATTAATTAATATTTCAGAAAACTTGTAGGCCTAATACAAAATAATTGTCTTAATGTAGCCTTCTGTTGTTATTATTAAACTAAAAATATGGTGATTCAACAACAAAGCATTTTTATTTAAAATCATACTAGAGTACAAAAATGTTTTGTTATATAAAGAATAGCTCTTAAATTATATGTCTTCATGCCCAACTGACCACAAATCTAAGAAAAGCTACACAAAAACGCCCACTTGTGAGAATGTTTACCCACTGAACGAGTGAAAGGTCCTTTCAGAGACTCACATTGAGTCATATACTATGTGGATAAATTCAGACAGCATTTCTCTACAGCAATGCGCTCCGTTTTTCGTTTTGATGTGGTTTATTGACATGACAAATATTTTCGAAGCGGCTGCTGCGTGCCGTCGTTACGCACGTACGTCCCCCGTGACGTCACTGAGGTTTGGAGAGTATAAAAGCGCGAGTGGGCGGACGCACTGACAGAGTGTTTGTGTCGCTGATGTTGTGAGGAAAACTAACAATGGTGCAACTTTCTAAAACTGGGGTGAGAGATACGCTGAAAGCTGGTCATCCTCCTGCAGGTTTGAACTTTTAGTTACTTTTGAAAGTCGGTTTTAGTCTTTAAAATGTGACTTCTCGGTTTGTTTACGTTTTTAAGTAGTTTGAGATTTATTATAGCGGTTCAGTTTTATTCATTATTATGTGTTTTAAGTGTTAAATATTGCATTAAATGCTATTTTGTTCGTGTACTACACTGCGTGTGTAGTTTAGGCAGTGTTTATGCAGAGGAAAACCCAACATGAGCCCGTGTTTTCTTACTAGGTGTCACAGGATGTGAGTTCAGAAGACTTCACTTTCAATTTCTGCTTTTGCAACCTTAGTGGTTTAGTACAATTAGTGCAAACTTTCCTTAGCGTCCCATCACAACAACAAACTAGTCTGAAAATAGTTAGCTGCCTATCTAGACAGCATTATGAACTTGCAGATTTAGTGTTGGTCTATGTTCAGGGATTTTGAAATTATGCCTTTTTTTTTTTTTTTTTTTTTTTTTTTTAATAAATAAAGAGGTGTTAATTTAGTTTAATTGATATATGCATATTATTTTGCTTTTTCTGAGCAAAAACTCACTTAATTTTTTCTTTTTAATTTTTCATTTACATTTAAAGAATCGTATGTTATTCACATGGTCTTTTGTTGTTTTTGAAAACATTTATTTGTTTATTAAATGTTGGAAATTAAAATACATTTTTTAAATTAAAATATTTGTTACATTTTATAGACTTGTATTTTTTTTCAAGTTGCATTAAATTCAAGAATGAACACGCTATATCATTTGTTTAACATGTAAATATAAACAAGTACGTTAAATGAGAATGAAATAATATTTTTATTTATTTCAGTAAACTTTATTTTAGATAAAGTATTTTTTATAGCCATGTTATTGAGTGTTGTGTGTGTTTTCTTTTCTTTCTTTTTTTCCAATTTAACTGTTGTCTATTTAAGTGAATTTAAATGGATAGTTCACCCCCCCCAAAAAAAAAAAAAAAAAAATTCTGTCGTTTACCCAACCACAAGTTGTTTCCAAAAAAAGATAATGTTGTTGCTGATAGCTATTCACTTTTCTTTCTTTTTCTTTTTTTTTTTTTTTTTTTAAACCAATGGGGTTGAATAAATTAAATCAATTTTGACCAGAAACCATTTTTCGAAATGTCATCTTTTGTGTTCAGAACTAAGAAACCCATACAGGTTTGGAAGAACTTGAGGGTGAGTAAATGATATTAATTTGAGTAAACTATCCATTAAAGCAATGGTAAATGTAGTCATATGTAAGTATATCAGTCATGTATGTGACCCTGGACAACAAAACCAGTCTTTAGTAGCAGAGGTGTATTTGTAGCAATAGCCTATCTTCATTTATGCCAAAAATCATTAGGATATTACGTACAGATCATGTTCCAAGAAGACATTTTGTAAGTTTCCTTCTGTAAATATATCAAAACTTAGTTTTTGATTAGTAATATGCATTGCTAAGAACTTCATTTGGACAACTTTAAAGGTGAGTTTCTCAATATTGAGAAATTCCAGATATTCCAGCCATTTAGCCAAATATTGTCCAATCTATCCTAACAAACCATACATCAATGGTAAGCTTATTTATACAGCTTTCAGATGAAGTATAAATCTCATTTTCCAAAATTGACCCTTATGACTGGTTTTGTGGTACAGGCAGGTTACATCTCTTTAAAGGTCAAAGTTGATCACCTGTGCTGGTTTAAAAGTGGCCTCACCCTGAATGCGTTACACAAACAACCTCTGTTATGAAAAGCCATGCAGTTTGGTCACATGACCATTTTACACAATGTTCTGAGCTGTTAAAATGTTTACAACCGCAGACACTCAACGCTCCCATCATTATGTTGCGCTGGAGCGCTGCCTTCGCTCACTTTATTAGGCTGATGTGAGCAGACGGACCGCTTTTATTGAGCGCATATTTGCACACTCCTCACCCTCAGGCCTCGACAGACCTGCCAAATATTATGAACAACAGGGCCAGTGGACTGAGATGATGCTAGTGGACATCTACAGGGCTCGAGATTTATTAAAAAAAACAACGCTTAATCTATTTTTCGTTTTAATTATATTAATCAATTAATTTAATTAATATAGTATTTTTAAATTTAAATTTTATTGTTATATACACTACCAGTCAAAAGTTTGTACACGCTTGACTTATTTTTTTTTTATCTTAAATATTAATGATTTAAAAAAAATAAAAATAAAATACAATAGATTTATTAAATTTTTATTTTGTTTTATTAGAGTTTTTTTTTTTTTAATTTTATTTCACTTTATTTTTAAATAGAAATCATGCCAAGGAATGATTCTCCGTTTGGGGGAAAAAAAAAAGAAGAAAAAAGAGAAAACATTGTCGTGTGTCCAAACTTTTGACTGGTAAAAAAAAAAAATTTATATATATATATATAAAAATTTTTTTTTTTTTTTACTCATTTAAAACCCAATACAATTTAATATATTTTTCCTTTACTTTTATACATTGTAATATGTACAAGTCAGGATAAGCATATTGTTTGAATTTTTACATAAATATTGTGTGACTGAATGACAATGTAACATTATTTTAACCAAATTTTGACTTTTATTCTCCAAAAACTTAATTGAAACCTTAAAAAGCAAACCTTTACTTGCATTTAATGTGCTTTCTATGGACACAAAATCACTTTTATAAATTTATTTTGATGTGGCCATCTTAACTGTATAATTATTAAAAAGTGAATTTTATACAATTCTGTACTTTAGAATTTTATAAAATGTTTATTTTATTTGTTGCATCTGTATCTGGCATGTAATAGCCTGTGAAGCTGATCACGAATGGGCAAACTATAACATTTTCTAACGTTTTCACATTTGAGGAACAGTTTCCAAATGATTTAGAATGAAGTTATATGTGAACTTCTTTTTCTTTAGTGAAAGCTGGAGGAAAAAGAGTGGCGAAGAAGAGCACTGATGATAACGCCAATATGGAGAAAGAGGCCAAGAAAGGGGATAAACCCAGGTAGAGTATCTTCTGACTCATTTGGGATCTTTCTTTCTCTCTTTCTTTCAAGCAGAAACTTGTTACTAAAAATACTTATTGCTTTGAATGAAATCAATGAATCATGCAGTTGCATGCTGGAAGTCATGTTCATATTGCCAAATGTATTAGTGGTTTTAGTTTCACTGCAGATGTCTAAAGCAGAAACGTGTTCTTCAGCACTTTGCATGAAATCAGTGAATCATGCTGTTTTATTCAGCATGCCATGAATGCAGTGTTTCATGCTAATTTTTTTGTTGTCCAGGTCCCTGCCGACCCCTTCACGAATGCAGCACCTGAGTCTTCTCCTGTCTGGTCCACTTGAGAAGGTTAGTTGCACCATATTAATAACACTATATTAATTGTATTGCATGAATCCTCCTTTAAAGATGATTCAATCCCATAGTGCACTGCAGTTTGCGTGCGTCATAACCAGACATAAATGCAGCTTCTGTAGTTTGAAAGTGCTCTGTTGTGCTCAGTGTTGTTCTTCTCTCCTCTGCATTTTTTTAATTGGAGTGAGAGTGGAAAGTAGGACATGGATCATTAATTCAGTTTAGTTCAGTTGAGTTTAGTCCAACTAGGATTCATTTATCAACCCACTACAGAAATAATTGCTTAATTGTAATAGTATTTTAATTTTGTATTAATTGCGTTGTAATTTTACTATATTTCAAGTCTATTTTTGTATTGCATAACTACTTTAAGTTATCTTAATCATAGTTATATTTAATTTTAAATGTGGTTTTAGTTTTTTAATGTATTTTATTAAATATCAATTGTGTAATTTATTTTAATTTTTTTCTTTTATGCGTGTTTTATTCCAATTTATATTTTATTTGTTTTAAGTGCTGCTTTTTTTATGTATTTGTGTTTTAATTATTGGTAACACTTTACAATAAGGCTCATTAATGTACTAACTAACATGAACTAACCATGAGCAATAAATTTGTTACTGTATTTACTAATCTTCATTAATGTTAGTTAACAAATACAGTTGTTCATGTTAGTTCACACTGCATTAACTAATGTTAACAAGATTTGAATAATGTATTAGTAAATGTCGAAATTAACATTAGCAAAGATAAATGCTGTATAAGTGCAGTTCATTATTAGTTCATGTTAACTAAAGAACATTATTGTAAATTATTATTTGAACAGTTTGTTTTTGTTTTTTATTTTATCATAGTTCTATTTAATTTTAAATTTAGTTTTAGATTGATTTACTTATTATTATTATTATTATTATTATTATTATTTAATAATAATAATTTATTTCTTATTGTATGCGCTTTTTTTTTTTTATTTTTTTTTTTTTATTAGTATTATTTTAGAGCATGGATTTTACCATTTTTAAATTAGCCACTAAAGCTTGCATGGTGTTAAATAATTTAATTATTCCCCTATATTAAAGGAGAGAAAAAAAAATCTTTATTTTCGAAATCAAGTGTTGTATTTACCACTAATGTTTATCTCCTGCAGTTGGGTCACGATTTCCCAGAGACTCCAGTTTCTGTTCGGCACAGCCGAGTCAGACCGAGCGCGGAAAAACCTCACGTCCCGCGAAGCTCCATCTGCATTCAACAGCCACGCAAATTTTGAGCCAAAATAGCTTTCGCTGCTGAGCTGTCGACGACGTGACGTGCAAAAGACAACCAGGATGTGTTTGTGTAGGTGAATCATGGATGCGACTTGCTGACTTGTAACAAAGTTATTGTAATGTGACTTCTATTTAGGTTGTTTGTTTGTAGCTCTGCAGCCTTAAAGGTTTTTGTTCCTGCGTAGATTGTGTGCTTGCGCTGTGTGGAAGATTGATTAACCCAGTGTGAATTAAAGCTATGCTGTGGGAGAGATTCAGACTGCTGCTTGACTGACATTAATGAATGTTAATATGCTTAGTGCTTAATTGTAGCATGAATATGCATGCGGTTTCTGAATCTTTATTTTTGATGATCAATGAATCAAACAGTTTTCCCTGCTCTTACAAAATGAGACTTTCATACCAATAAAGTTCACTTTTCCAGCAAATGAAATGGTGGCTGTAGGTTCATTTCATGACCGTTAGGTGGCAGTAGAATCCATTCAGTAGACATGGGTTTTGCAGTTACATTTGCTGAAAATGTGCTCACCCTCAGGCCATCCAAGATGTGGATGAGTTTGTTTCTTCATCAGATTTGGAGAAATGTTGCATTACATCACTTGCTCACCAATGGATCCTCTGGAGTGAATGGGTGCCGTCAGAATGAGACTCCAAACAGCTGATAAAAACATCACAATCCACTCCAGTCCATCAAGTAACATCTTGAGAAACCAAAAGATGTTTGTAAGAAACTGTTCCATCATTAAGACGTTTTTTTTTTAGCTTTATTTCTGACTAAAATATGAGTCTGTAATAACACTTTCTCCAGTGGAAAAAGTCATCTGGTCTGAATCAGAAAAGAAAAATGTACTGTTTACAAGGCAAAACAGTTCTAAACAAATGTTGGTAGATTTTTGATGTGAGAAACATTACTTTTTTTCACTGGAGGGAGCGTTATTATGGAATTGTATTTGGGTCAGATATGATGGTTTAAAGTTAAATTGTCTTATTGTTAGATTTGTTTCTTACAAACATGCAGCTTTACTTTTTTTTTTTTTTTTTTTTTTTTTTTTTTTTTTTAATTTATTCTCAATTTTAGCATTTAATTTTTTTTTCCACTAACAATAATACCTAAAATAAGCTATTAAAATAAATCTACAATTGATGTTAAAATAATAACAATAAAAATAAACAAACTTTAACAATAATGGTAATTAAAAAGTACCAAATAAAAAAAAACTGATATAAAAATGTAAATTTGAATAAAAAAAATAAATGCAATTAAAATAAATATATAATAAAGTGAAAAGCTTTTCATTTCTCAAGATGTTAATTGTTTTTATTACATGTATTTTCAATTGTATTTATTTAAATTTTTTACTTTTTTCACTAATAATAATACAAATATAAATTAATAAAAAAAGCTATTAAAATACATAAATGTACAAGTGAAGTTAAAAGAATAATAATCATATAATAAAAAAATTAAAATGGTAATAATTACCAAATAGTACAACAAGAAAAACAAAAATTAGACTACAATAATGATAGCAACAATAATAAAGATAAATCAAATAAAAAATATAAATAATAAAATATATTTAATCAAATATAAAAAAAATCTAAAGTTAAAAAAAACTAATGCTTAAGATAACTTCAAATAAAATAAATGATACAAAATAAACAGTTACAATAAATATAATAAAAAAATAATTAAATTCATAAAATTAAAAAAAAATAAGTTACAAATAAAAATAAAATTGTAATAATTCATAAAATTAACATCTTCAGAAGTGAAAAGCTTTTCACTTCTCAAGATGTTAATTGATGGACTAGAGTTTTGTGGATTACTTGTGGATGTTTTTATCAGCTGTTTGGAGTCTCATTCTGACGGCACCCATTCGCTACAGAGGATCCATTGGTGACCAAGTGATGTAACGCTACATTTATCCAAACCTGATGAAGAAACAAACTCTGATGAAGACCTGAGGGTGAGTACATTTCCGGGAAATGTTCATTTTTGTCTGAACTATTCCTTTAAGACATACATTAAGATAAAGTTCCAGCACTATATACTGTAACAACCCTTTTAACCTTGATGTGCTTTAATCTTGTTTGCTGATGTTTCTCATAAAGCATGAGTTTATGGCTTTGTCTAATGTGACGTTTCTTAGGGAAGGCGAGCCAAATGCTCTGGTCGTGACATGAAGCGCTCTGTGAAGAAACGCTGCGTGTGGCGGCTTTGAGCTGTCAGTATGATGAGGGCTGGAGGAAGTGTGTTGTATATTTAGGCGTCTAATGCAGACAGCACAAAAGAGCCCCTATTGAGTGTGTGAACGGGCCCAATGCCAAAAACGAGAGTGTGTTTGAGTCTCAAACATACTGGAAGAATAAAGACAAAAAGGGAGGATCATAAACACTCCATTCAAGTTTAAACATGCTTGACTGAATTTATGTTGCTCATAATCTTAAAAAAAAGTTTGATCTGGTTTGGATGCTTAAAAAATAGTTTGTAGAGTTATATAAATGTTGCAAATTGTTTTTATGATACTTATGCATGTTTAACCTTAAAACAAATACAAATTTATATTTTTTTTATTACTGTAAAAACAACATGACAGTCGAAAAATGCTGTATTAGTTAATCAGGAATTTACTGAGAATAAAAAGTACTTCAAATATGGTTATAAAAATAGGCAAAGCAAGAAATATAGAAACATAAGGGTTAAGATTTGAAAATAGTTACTATTAGATAATTAAATTAAACTTAAAATCATATTTAAATTAATATACACACAATTTATTATGCAAAACGAAATAGAAAATAAAAATAGTAATATCACATTTTCATTTAATTTTGGAATTAAATGTTTTAAAACTTTTAATAAAAATGAATAAAACTTTTCCCCCATATGTCTCTTCCCATTCTTTATTTTAATTAAATAAAACAAATAATTAAGATAACTTAAAGTAATAATACAATACAAAAATAAAAAGTTGAAATATAATACAATTAAAATACAATTTCAAAAAAATAATTAAAATTAGTTACAAAAAATATAATATATATAAAAATATAATAATAATAATAACAATAATATATAAATAGTAATAATAATAAAACTACCAAAGAGAAAATAATAGAATAATTAACTAAGCAACTGAAATAATAAAAGAAACTATTGAAATAGTAATAATAAATAAATATTAATACAAATAAAAACAACATCTTTCGAAGTGAAAAGCATTTCTCAAGATGTTAATTTTATTTTATATTATTATTCATTTTAATTTCAATTGTATTTTTTCCATTAATATTAATAATACCAAAAATAAAAAATAAATAAATAAATAGGCTATTAAAATAAATAAACATACATTTGAAGTTAAAATATAATAATAATAATAATAATAATAATAATGAAAATAAATAGTAGTAATTAAAAAATAACACAAATACAAATTTATATTCTTATTACTGTAAAAACATAATGACTGTCAAAAATGCTTTATTAGTATATTAAGAATTTACTTAGAATAAAGAATACAAAAAACTAAATATGGTTCTAAAAATAAACAAAGCATGAAATATAAAAACATAAGGGTTAAGATTTTAAATTAGGGTTACTCAGGGCCGGAGTGGGACTCCTTTTCAGCCCTGGAGTTTCAAGCCTTAAACCGGCCCACTTTAGTTCACGACTGACTATATTAAAATGACGTCATTTCCAATTCAGTGCAAATACAGTAGCCTAATTGTTGCTTCACAGTGAAGATTTATTTGAACAGTTAACACAATGTAATGTTTAACAGTATCAGTATCTATTTTCTGTTAGAATTAGTGCTCATAAATATCCAAACCTTGAAATGAAAAAATATCAAATAAATACAAATATATATTAAGCTATATGTATAAAATAAAGATTAAAATAAAATGTATTAAACTTTCTAATGACACTATCATGTCTTTTTCAAGTAAACAGCTGCTTTATAAGTTCAAATATTTTTCATAAATGAGAACATTAAAGGGTAAATCTCCAACACTATTCTTTTAAACATCACAATGTCCTTTTCTGCAATATCTGAATATATATTCTGTGCAAAATTGTTCACAGATATCCAGTCCTTAAACACAAATAAAGAATAGAACAAGTATTGCACTGTCCTACCTGCCCATTCTAGTGTGTTTGGCTCATGACTGGTGCTTGGTAACGTTACGGGGCCTGGCTCTTCACTGTTAGCAGCAAACTGGACTAGAGGCTGCTGCTGCTGAAGAGCCACCGTACAAGAAAAAGTTTGATACATAAACATGAACGATGATTTGCAGACATCGTTGTTTTGCACTGCTCCTAACTAGCTTGACGTTAACCAGGGGTGGACTGGGACAAAATTTCAGGCCGGGAAATCTCACACTTATCCAGGCCATCCCACACCAAATTTGAAATTTGAAACCCTGGACAACAATATTTTTCATCATCACATAAAGAAAAGTTGAAATCAACTGGGTAAAATAATTAAATCTCTTGAACTTCCAATTTGCCTTTTAATCTATTTTAATCTCTCTGTCTCTCATGTGTGTTTACTTTTTAAACTAATTTTCTTGTATCTGTCACTTTTGTCATAAACACATCTCCACCTTTACAACCACCTATACAGTACAGATCTAAGGTTGGTCTTTTTTAAAGAAGACAATCAGCAGATTATTGCAGAAATACTGAGACCTTTTTAAAGACATGTTTTTGTCAAGATTGTAAAAAGTTGTGATTTTGTAAAATGACACTTGACATTGCTGCTAAGGGGGAGGAGACAGCCACCAGGATGGTTCTTGAGCTTCTAAGCTTTCAAAATTATATATAATTTATGATTAGTACTAAAACATTTGATAGAGAAAAGGGCAACAGAAAAAAGAGGGCCACTACATTAGGACCATGTGTTATTTATTGTCGTAATGTTAAAATTAAAACAACAAAAATTAGCTACATCTTGAATATATCTTTATTAAAAAATCTTAAAACTAAAAATGTTTTGCATTATCATGGGTCATGTTTGGCCCAAAGGAAAATTAACCATGATATTATTGAGCCTATGGTAAACATTGTAACCATGTTTTTTGTTTGTTTTGTTTTTTAGGATTGATTCCCATTAGTATAATCACAATTTTATACCATGGTGAAACTATAGTGTAGCAAAACCATTGTATATTGTATAATTATTGTATAACTATAGTAAACATGTTTTGTAAAACCACAGTTAATTTTTAATAAGGGTAGCTCCCTAAACCTGTTTTAAAACGATATTTTTTATAGATTAACATTTGTTAGCAGTTCAATACTTAAGTAAACGAAGACAAAACTACAATAGTCTGTTTACAGATGTAACTGACCTGCACTTTAGGTCCTAAACAGGACAGATTTGTCTCTCTGCTCCACCTGGGCACTTCTACTTCAGTCTCGCGTCGTTTTGGCGGACGCGCGGATGCGCGGAGCGCGCGCGAGATGAAACGCGTGCCAGTCAAGACTAACCGATTTATGATTTATTAGAGTTTTATTATTGAATGGCTAATTCTGAAATAACCACTTTAGTACATTAGGCCGGCAACAAAAACAATAACAACAACAATATTAAATAATAATAATAAAAATTGGAGGGTAGCGGGCCAAAAATTCTCCCGATGGACAGTCCGCCCCTGGCGACTGCTGTGAGTGCAGGCAGCTAGGGACACCGGCCCTCGCGGCCAAAAAAAACGGACCGGCCCACCGGGAACTCTCCCGGTCCTCCCGATTAGCCAATCCGGGCCTGGGGTTACTATTAGATCATTAAATTCATACGCACACAATTTCATTATACAAAACAAAATAAATATAAAAATAGTAATAATATCAGATTTTCTTTTGATTTTGGAATAAAATGTTCAACTTTTTCCTCCTATATGTTCTAATAGAGAGTCAGCTGGTTTGCTGATATCAAATGTAATGCAAATGATCCTGTATGTGAATTAGAGACACAAATATTCCCAGCATGCACAGGGATTAAAGACAATACCTAGCGGGAGGTTTAAAAATATCCCCAGCTCTTAATGCATTTTTTTTCCCCCCTTCTGAAGCATCAGTGATCATTTTAACCTTCTGTAATAGTTGTCCTCAGTGTAAAAGATGGATCTCAAAATCATACAGTCATTGTTTGGAAAAGGTTCAAATAAGCAAAAATGCTGAAAAAACAAAGAATTTGTTGGACCTGGAGGATTTTTCTGAAGAACAGCAGCAGTTTAACTATCACTAAATACAAAAAAAAAACCAGCTGTGGATCATTCAGGTAACAACACAGTATTAAGAATCAAGGGGATGTAAACTTTTGAACTGGGTCATTTTTATAAATTCAACTATTATTTTCTCTTGTGGACTATATGTATGATCCCTAAAATAATGAACATTTTGTAGATTCTGTGAGGTGTATGTAAACTTTTGACCTCAACTGTAAGTATTAAAGAAAACTTTGAAAGAACGTTATATTAACGTTACTGAAAAAAAAAAAATTGTTCATAACATTGTGATAACCTTGCCAAACGTTTTTCAAACGTTTCCCGTTAGTCGACAAAGATCTCAGAGCTAAAAGAGATGGACTAAAAACCACAAACTCGCATTATGATTTCATGGGCCCTTTAATGCGATCTAACCATGTGTTTAACATCTTTCCGAGCTCTTAGATGTGTCCCTCTTTAACGTTACGCATTACACAAGCAGCGTTTGTTAGGAGAAGCCTTCATGTGGGAACTCAACCACATCACAAATCATCTCAGTCAGCAGCTGTTGAGCAGAACAGATCAGCAGCTAATTCACATTCACAGACTCGACCGCCAGACCTGGACCAGAGCCACTGGATGCCCACAACAGGTGTGTGTTGTTGGTTAGTTATGGATTATCACACACACATTCACTCTGAATTCTGTTGGAAACACTAAGACTCGATGTCTGCTTGATAATAGGTTAATGTCCTCAGTGTTTTGAAAAAACAAAAACAAAGAAATTAATACTTTCATTCAGCAAGGACACATATGGAAAATGACATTAAAGACATTTATAATGTGTCCTATTCATCAAAGAATTTTCAACATGGATAATAATCAGATTTTTTTTTTATTTTGCAGGTAAACAATGAACTGTTTTGTATTTTAGCACTATGTTTGCAATACCTCTGTGTACCAGATGGTGTCAGCATTGAGTTAATTCCTGAAAAGTACATTAATATTAACACACACTCAGACTAAGAGCATATCCAGTTCACTTTGAATTGTAATTACAAGATCTCATTATTGTAAACATCTGCAGGACAGCTGCTGTGGAGATCTGGCTCTATTTTAGCCTCGCCACATGAGTGAATCCCCACAGGATCCCGCTAAAACGCCTCCATTCACCCTGTGCACTGGAACGGCAAAGGTCAAACTGCATTAAAGACTTCATCACATCCACTGCCAACCAGAACCTCGGGAATAGCACTTAGATTTGTCATAGGAATCTCGACACAAGCATCTTTCCTGCGGTAAATCTCGGCTTTTCATATGGTTTTGCTTCCACGGTTCATTTCAGGCTGACTAAACATTTTCCGAAACACAAGGTTTAATGTTGTTCTTTTTTTCAGTAGAGGAAATTCTCAACTTTGCACTCTTTAACCATGGTTAAAAATCACCTTAATGCACCACCTCCTTCATAAAGTTCAGTAAAGTTGTTTTAAACCTCAGGTTTGAGATCTGAGAGACCCCAAGATCGTTTAATAGGTCAAAAAACATATTTAGACCAAAATACTACAGGCTAAACCATTTTTTCATGCACTGGTCATTTTTTTTTTTTTTTTTTTGACTAAATACTGTTGGGAATTACACAGATTTAATGTCTGCTTGACAATAGGGCAATGTCCAGAGATTTTTTCTTTTTTCTTGTAAAACAAAATCTAAGTAATTAATACTTTTATTCAGCAAGGACGCATTAAACTGATTGAAAATGGCATTACAGACATTTATAATGTTACAAATGCACTCTGTTTCAGCTAAATGCTGTTCTGATTCCACAGTTCGTTTCCGGCTGACTAAACATTTTCCAAAACACAAGATTTAATATGGTTCTTTCTACGAAATTCTCAACTTTACACTCTTTAACCATGGTAAAAATCACCTTAATGCACCACCTCCTTCATAAAGTTCAGTAAAGTTATTTTAAACCTCAGGTTTGAGATCTGAGAGACCACAAGGCCATTTAATAGGTCAAAAAACATTTAAACCAAAATACTACAGGCAAAGCTATTTTTTTCATGCACTGGTCATTTTTTGACTAAATGCTTTTGCGAATTACACAGATTTAATGTCTGCTTGACAGCAGGTTCATGTCCAGAGGTTTTTTCTTTTTTGGGGGGAAAAAATCAAAGAAATGAATACTTTTATTCAGCAGGGATGCATTAAACTAATCGAAAATGACATTAAAGACATTTATAATGTTACAAATGTGCTCTATTTCAGCTAAATGCTTTTCTGCTTCCACGGTTCATTTTAGACTGACTAAACATTTTCCAAAACACAAGGTTTAGTATGGTTCTTTTTAGAATATTCTCAACTTTACACTGTTTAACCATGGTAAAAATCACCTTAATGCACCACCTCCTTCATAACGTTCAGTAAAGTTTTTTTAAACCTCAGGTTTGAGATCTGAGAGACCCCAAGGCCGTTTAATAAGTCAAAAAACATATTTAAACCAAAATACTACGGACAAAACCTATTTTTTTCACTGCAGAGTTTTGTTTTTTTTCAAATTCAAAGAAATGAATACTTTTATTCAGCAAGGATGCATTAAACAGCTCGAAAAAGACATTAAAGACATTTATAATGTTACAGATGTGTTCTATTTCAGCTAAATGCTGTTCTGCTTCCACGAAACATTTTCCAAAACACAAGATTTAACATGGTTCTTTTTAGGAAATTCTCAACTTTGCACTCTTTAACCATGGTAAAGTTTCATAAACTTCAGTAAAGTTGTTTTAAACCTTAGGTTTAAGATCTGAGAGATCCCAAGATCGTTTAATAGGTCAAAAAACAAATTTAAACCAAAATATTACAGGGAAAACCTTTTTTTTTCATGCACTGGTCATTTTTTTTGGCTAAATGCTGTTGGGAATTACACAGATTCAATGTCTGCTTGACAATAGGTTAATGTCCAGATTTTTTTTTCTTTTTTGGGGGAAAAAAATCGGTAACACTTTACAATAAGGTTCATTAGTTAAACATTAGTTAATGTATTAACTAACATGAACTAACCAAGAGCAATACATTTGTTACTGTATTTACTAATCTTTATTAACGTTAGTTAATGGAAATACAGTTGTTCATTGTTTGTTCATGTTAGTTCACACTGCATTAACTAATGTTAACAAAATTTTAATAATGTATTAGTAAATGTTGAAACTAACATTAACAAAGATTAATAAATGCTGTATAAGTGCTGTTCATTATTAGTTCATGTTAACTAATGTGGTTAACTAATGTTAACTAATGAACCTTATTGTAAAGTGTTACCAAAAAATCAATGAAATGAATACTTTTATTCAGCAAGGATGCATTAAACTTCTCGAAAAAGACATTTATAATGTTACAGATGTGTGCTATTTCAGCTAAATGCTGTTCTGCTTCCACGGTTCATTTCAGGCTGACTAAACATTTTCCAAAACACAAGATTTAATATGGTTCTTTTTAGGAAATTCTCAACTTTGCACTCTTTAACCATGGTAAAAATCACTTTAATGCACCACCTCCTTCGTAAAGTTCAGTAAAGTTGTTTTAAACCTCAGGTTTGAGATCTGAGAGACCACAAGGCCATTTAATAGGTCAAAAAACATTTAAACCAAAATACTACAGACAAAGCCATTTTGTTTTCATGCACTGGTCATTTTTTTGACTAAATGCTGTTGGGAATTACACAGATTCAATGTCTGCTTGACAATAGGGCAATGTCCAGATTTTTTTGTTCTTTAAAAAAAAAATCAAAGAAATGAATACTTTTATTCAGCAAGGATGCATAAACAGATCGAAAATGACATTAAAGACATTTATAATGTTACAAATTTGTTCTGTTTCAGCTAAATGCTGTTCTTCATTCCACGGTTTATTTCAGGCTGACTAAACATTTTCCAAAACACAAGATTTAACATTGTTTTTTCTAGGAAATTCTCAACTTTACACTCCTAAAATCACCTTAATGCACCACCTCCTTCATAAAGTTCAGTAATGTTGTTTTAATCCTCAGGTTTAAGATCTGAGAGACCACAAGGCAATTTAATAGGTAATTAACCATATTTAAACCAAAATACTACAGGCAAAACCTTTTTTTTCATGCACTGGTAATTTTTTTACTAAATGCTTTTGGGAATTACACAGATTCAGTGTCTGCTTGACAATAGGTTAATGTCCAGAGTGTTTTTTTATTTTTTGGAAAAAAATCTAATAATTTATTACTTATATTCAGCAATGACACTTTAAACTGATCGAAAAAGACATTAAAGACATTTATAATGTTACAAATGTGCTCTATTTCAGCTAAATGCTGTTCTGCTTCCACGGTTTGTTTCAGGCTTACTAAATATTTTCCAAAACATAAGATTTAATATGGTTCTTTTTTAGGAAATTCTCAACTTTGCACTCTTTAACCATGGTAAAAATCACCTTAATGCACCACCTCCTTCAAAAATGTTCAGTAAAGTTGTTTTAAACCCCAAGATCATTTAATAGGTCAAAAAACATATTTGAATTACACTTCAATGTCTGCTTGACAATAGGGTAATGTCCAGAGTTTTTTCTTTTCTTTATTTTTTATTTTTTCAAATCAAAGAAATTAATACTTTTATTCAGCAAGGATGCATTAAACTGATCAAAAATGACATTAAAGACATTTATAATGTTAAACGTGTTCTATTTCAGCTAAATGCTGTTCTGTTTCCAAAACACAAGATTTAACATTGCTCTTTCTAGGAAATTCTCAACTCTGCACTCCTAAAATCACCTTAATGCACCACCTCCTTCATAATGTTCAGCAAAGTTGTTTCAAATCTCAGGTTTAAGATCTGAGAGACCGCAAGATCTTTTCATAGATCAAAATCCATATTTAAAGCAAACTACTTCATGCAAAGGCAGTATTTTTCATGCATGGGTTATTTTTGAGACTTTCTTTTAGGTATTTTGCTTTCAAAACACATCATCTTTCATACTAATGAAACAAAAACATCCAAAATCAAGTGGTTATTTTGTTGCACTTTATCTTTTTGCACCTAAATATTTCAATTACATGCACATTTTTGAACATATTTTTCTCATATTGAACATTTTCTCATGCATTGAGCCAAAATATATACTAGACAGAAAGAGAGAGAAGTCTAAAATCGTTGCTAATATCTAAAAACTTAACTAATATGTCAACAAAATAAAACAAGGCTGTTTCAGAAGTGTATGCAATTTAGTACATATTTAATAAGATAATGCATAATTTGCATATTTAAACAACAGTTTAGAAAACTTGTAATACTCAACTAATATCTAATTTGTGGTTTCTTGCTTTAACATTTGAGTATCTGGGTTTTTCTAATCTTATGACAACTGATTATAAACAAAACATAGGCCATAGTTTTCATAACTGGAAATAACTGGTTTTGATAACTGTACATGTAAAAATGAGCCTACGGGGTCTAAGAGATAGCAGTCACATTTCTGAAAAGTGCATAATTGCTTTGTGCTTACTGGCTCGCAGACAAGTTTTATTTCATTGGAAATCTACAAATCCGCCTAAAGCATCTGGCTTCAGGATTTGATGTTATATCTTATATGCTTAGAAAAGATTAAATATTCAATTAGAGGTTCCCATAAATTCTCTTATGTCTGGCAACCCTTATTATCATATTTCTCTGCTATAAATTTACTTCCCTGGGAAGTAATTTGATTTGCATTTATGGAAAAAAAAAAAATCACCCATCTCTTATGCAGTGTTTATGTTGTTCATTACAGTGATCTGACATTGTAATATTCCCTTTTTTTCCTTCTTTTTCCCTTCTTCTTATTTATTTATTTATTTTCAATGACTTTTTTCATCATTAACTATTGCATCATTCTTCTTTGTTGTATTTTAATTTCTATTACCATTTTTGTGATCGCTATTATTGTTATTAATATATAAATTATTATTATTTAAAGTTTTTGCATTGTAATCAAAGTTTCTTATTATTTTCACCTCTCTCTTATGTAGTGTTTATGTTGTTAATTGGTATCCAATTACCTTTTTTCTTCTTTTCCATTTCTTATTTATTTATTTATTTTCAATTACTTTATTTTTTCATCATTAACTACTGCATCATTCATCTTTGTTGTATTTTTAATTTCTATTACCATTATTGCGATCATTATTATTATTATATAAATTATTATTTACAATTTTTGCATTGTTATCGAAAAAAAAAAATCTCCCAGTATGTAGAGTTTATGTTGTTCACTACAGTGATCTGACATTGTAATATTCCTGATTGTGGTATCCAATTACCTTTTTTCCCTTCCTTTTCCCCCCTTCTTATTTATTTATTTTCAATTACTTTATTTTTCATCATTAACTAACTAAAATAATCATTTTTGTTGTATTTTAATTTCTATTACCATTATTGCTATTATATATTATATATATTTATATTAGATCTTATTTGTATTAGAATATAAAAAAACACCGTTTCTGTACAAACAATAGCATTTGTCTTTGAAATAAAAATAAAATGTGTGCTGATTAAAACTTAATATCAACAGGCCTGAGAAAATAAATTACTGCAATGGAAAAAAAGAGGTTAACTTTGAAATTACTTTAAACATAAATCACTGGGGTCTCTAAAAGTCCAAACAAATGCATATATGTTGGTGCTTCCTATTGGTTTTTGTTTGTTTAATATGTGCTAAAAGCTTATAGCAGTCTAGTATAGTGTTCTTGTTGTGACAACTTGCCCCATATAACTTTTATTGTCTGCTGTTGAGGTATGCTGCCACAAAAAGTCTGTATGTATTTAATGAATTTTTTTACTGGGCAATGATTGTGGATTTTGTTTTTTGTAATCAAGAGTTGTGTACAGAAAATTAAATATTTATTCAACTAGGTTGAAAAATGAGAAGACGCGTTAGTATGACATTGTTTCCCTGTTCAGTATCGGTGGAGGTCCAGTTTTGTAATTACCTCAACACTAAATCAAAATACCTCACTAACAGAGAGAAGCCCCCTTGATAGTAAACATACTTTGGCGTAGACGTCGTGATGACCTCAGTGCACGCGCGCGGTGGGAGGGAGGAGCTGTGTGCGCGCTTCCACACTGTCTGTGACTGACTGTGAGAGAAAAGCGGCGTCCTCAAAACTTTTCCCTGACGGATAATTCATGACATAAATCAGGTAATATAGCGTTTACCTCTTTAGTGCGACTGGTGGATGTTAATAAAGTGTTCAAAGAGTTACCACATCCTTTTTAGAGGCTCACGAGTTCCGTTGGAGTTTGATAATTTGTTTCGCGCTGTTTGTTTCGCCCCTGATTCCTGATCTCAGATTAAACGGGAATATGCCGAGGCTTGTCCGCTTCTCTATCATGGGATACCAGCGGTGTTTTGTGTGTGGATGTGGTTTATGAACTGTTTTAAGTAGGCTGAAAACTATTTGACACATGTTGTTGGATTATTGGTGTGTCCTACTGGGATCATCTCCTCTTGAAGTGGAAATCTGGCCGTTGTAATATGAATCTGTGGGATATCTGTGGGATATGTGGATTAGTGGGAAGCATCATCACATTTATTATGTGGAGTCTCTCCAAAGGTACATAATATGCTTTTTCCACATAGTTTATGTAAGTTTTGATTATATATCAGACTCCCATATTCACTGTATGTATATAACGTTACCAGTTCAGCGTTTAACTCAATCTGACAGATGAATCGACTCTTGAATGAACTCGATGCTTTCCATTTTCTTAAAAACTTTTATCTGAAAGTTTCTGTTTAGATACTTGGAATTATTTTTGCAGACAAAAATAATGAATTTACTTGCAAAACAGTGTATGATCAAAAACTTTTGACTGGCAGTTTAAACATAAATCACTAGGGTCTCTAAGAATCCAAACAAATGGAAAAATGTTGGTTTTTCATATTGTTTTTCTTTTTAATATGTGTTGAAAAGCTTATGATAGTCATCTTAATTGCATTGTGACAACTTACCCCACATGACAGTACAGTACTAATAAAATGCCTGCTATTGGGGCATGTTGTCACAAAAGGTCAACACAAGTTTAATGAGCTTAAAAAAAATTCCTGGCCAATATACTATCAAAATGTTAAGGTTTGTGTACCAAGAATTGTTATATATTTATTTACCACTGTAAAAAAATGTGTTAAACTATCTAGGATATGCATAAAGAATTGCTCCCATTTGTGTTATTCAATAGTTTTGATGACTTTATTGTTATTCTAGAATAAGTACAGTTGAGGTCAAAAGCATATTTCAGAATATGCAAATTGTTAATTATTTTACCAAAATATGAGGGATCATACAAAATGTATGTGATTGTTTATTTAGTACTGACCTGAATAAGATATTTCAAATAAAATATGTTTACATATAGTCCAGAAAATAATAGTTGAATCAAAAGTTTACATCCCTTTGATTCTTAATACTGTGTTGTCACCTGAATCATCCACAGCTGTGTTTTTTGTTTAGTGATATTTGTTCATAAGTCCCTCATGTTTGTCCTGAACAGTTAAACTGCCCACTGTTCTTCAGAAAAATCCTTTGGGTCCCACAAATTCTTTGGTTTTCCAGCATTTTTGTGTGTTTGAACTCTTTCCAACAATGACTGTATGCTTTTGAGATACATCTTTTGGCACTGAGGACAACTGAGAGAATCATGATGCAACTATTACAGAAGGTTCAAACACTCACTGATGCTCCGATAGGAAAAACCATGCATTATGAGCCGGGGGTGAAAACTTTTGAACAGAATGAAGATGTGTGCATTTAGCTTATTTTGCCTAAATAGCATATTTTTTACTACCATATTTAGTACTACCCTTCATAGGCTAGTTACATGTTTCCCCGAAGACAAAATAAGTTAAATTTAACCTGATCTTGAAATTCAATTAAAAAAAAAAAAAAAAAAAAAAAAAAATCTATTTTTAGGTCTGTTACAGATTGTTGCATTGTGCTATTTTTATTTGCATGATAGGTAATAGTAATATTTTTTAAAGCTAGGAATGTCTCACCACTCATGGCTGTTTAATCTATCATAGAGGCAGAAATCCCTCCTCATCAGTGTTGCGATGGAGTTTTAATGCCCTCTTCTCCTCTATGGAGTTGAGTCATGCGGGTTGGTTGCGTGCTGTTGACAGAGGACACTCCTTTTCCTACCCTTAGGAAAGCTTACCATGGATTGCCTGTACAGACTTCCCACGGTCATGAAAAACCAGAATGTCTAAAATGGAGATTTGAAACTTGCATAATACTAAAAAAGTAATAAGAATTTCTTTAATGGGCTCAGCTCTCATCTGGTAATCACAAATGACTGTAAAAGTCATGGAAAGTCATTGGTCAGAAAGTGTGGGAACCCTGTCTCGTGGTTCATTGCCAGCTGGCAAATAACAGGTGCTGGTATCGTATATAAACACATGTAGTAGATACAGAGGGGCATGGAAAGTCCTCTATTCCTGAGTGTCTTGAACCCGTGTCTTCACAATATGTCTATTATGTTGCACATCTGCTTTGCTGAAGTAGCCATGTGCCCGCTGGAGTGATTTGGAAATACGTGAATGAGTTTGTGTGACTCAAAATATGACACACCTGTAGGGATTTAGGTTCAAAAGTCGTCCTTTTATCTCTGATTGACTTAAGGTAAAGTAAATAAAGTGTGAAGTAAAGCTGCCAGGCACAAATGCACTTTGAAGCTTAAAACAAATGTCGGAAGATGAAGTTTTCTCTGTCATGCAGAGTTAGGGTGCCAACTGGAACGAAAGCGAGATTCCTAATTGCCCTCACTGGCTCCATCCGCATCAGCGACTGCTTGTCAGGGCCGTAGATCATGATGGGACGTTTTTATGGTGCTGGGGTGACTCTGGTGGCCTGCAGGGAAATGCTCATTTAATAACATTGTGCTAGTGGCCAGGGAAAGGGTTGTGTTACATCCAAAACAAAAGCTGTGTTGTGTATCTGTTTCAGCGGGGCACTCCGATGCTGTCAGTCTGGAAATAATAAACTAATTGTAGTGCTTTGTGGGAGGTCGAAAGGCTTTAGTGCTGTGTGTTTCCGAGCACAGTTTACGTTTATCTTGAATGTGGATCTAAACGATGCTGTAATGAGGATATCTTCCTGATTTTGAGTTATTGGTAATATTACAGGAAGTAAATTAGACATCCACAAACAGAAGTTTCTTTTGCTCACCGAACTTGCATTTATTTGATCCAAAATACAGCAAAAGCAGTAATATTGTGAAGTATTTTTACTATTTAAAAACTGCTTTTTAATTGAATATATTTAAAAATGTAATTTATCATTACTCCAGTCACATGATCCTTCAGAAATCATTCTAATATGCTGATGTACTGCTCAGGAAACATTAATTATTATTAATATCAATATTTACATTTTTTTTTGTGAAAGAAATTTATATAAACTGATGTTTATTTAGCAAGGATGCTTTAAATTGATCAAAAGTTATGATAAAGACATTTATAATGTTACAAATTATTTCTATTTCAGATAAATGCTGTTCTTCTGAACTTTTTATTCATCAGAGAAACCTGACAAATTCTACTTGGCTGTTTTCAACATAATATTAATAATATATATTTTTTTGAGCAGTGAATCCGAATATTAGAATGATTTTTGTTATGTTTTTTTTTTTATTTAAGGTCCTGCGATTTAATATATTAATATTTCGATGGTATGTGCCTATTTTACACATCCAGTTACATTTTTAACCCACAAATGCAACCAAAATATAACATGAACATTTAATTGCACTGTCTAAAAACTGCACTCCACAACAAAACAATAAATTTAGTTTATTCAATAGTATAGAAAAATAAATAAAGAAGAAATCAAGTCAGACATGGGATCGTTACTTTCAAATAATTTAAAAAGTTGTTTGACATCTTTTTAAAACAAATCAAATAAGTCTTCTAGTATGTCTTTCTGTGAAAATATATATTGATATTGATATTGATTTTCACCTCTTATTGGTCATTTAACAAGTCATTTAGACAGTTTCATCCTGTTTAACTGGGTCAACAGTTCTTGACCCACACCTACATTGTGGACCAGACTTTCCGAAAGTCTAGTCAAACTCTGTTACCTTTAGAATTACAGACCTCTTTGAGCCAGTTAGGTCTTAAACAAGGTCTCAGAGTCTTATATTGAACCTCAGAGCTGTGTGTGTTTTGGTTGAGCTGTCGTTTTTGGACGTGCAGTGAGCTCGCTATGTGGGAATGTGAAGAATAAACTGTACCAGGCTGTGAAATGTAGAGCACTGCCATGATGGCTCCGAAAGTGAGACTTTCTTTCCTTGCTGCCACTGTGTTGATGTCCTGCCCATTTCCGCCCCTACAGTTTACTGTTCCATCATCATTGAGGGCCAAATGTGATGTCTAACCTCTATTGTTTTTGTAGGCATTCTTCTATTATTCTGTTTCCTCTGTCATTGATATTTATGGCATCCTGTAGAAACATTTGGAGGAAAGTTATGATGCTTGGCACATTGATTGGTGATGGTCTGAATAGTCCTCTGACCAATTCTCAGCCAAACCCTCTAGCGCCACCATCAACTTTTGGCTCAGAAACATTCTTGAGACATATTGACGGATATTGTTTTTATTAGTTTACACTATTGAGATCATACAGTATTGCAAAAATAAAATATATTTGTTTATTCTTCTCATATTTTTCATTGAGTCTCTGCCAGAAGTGAATTACATAATCTTATGCCCAAAGTTCATGTTTTTTCTGCAATCTGCTTGCACAGATTTAAAGTTCCGAAGTAGCAGTTTGAATTTATTTTTTTATTTTTTTATTTTTTTACATATTTTAGTGTTAGTGTACAATAGGGCTGCAACGATTCTCCCTGTCGTTGTCGACAAAAATCGATAATAGAAATAGTCGACAATGAATTTCCGAGTGAGGCATCTCTCTTCATTACAATCTCTGCCGAGAGTCGCACATGCGAATTAGCTTCTATGCTGAGCGATAACACACAGGAATGGCTGCGCGTACCAAAAAGCCCGTTTCACACAAACTCCGTCTGGAGTGCGTTGCGTATTTTTTTTCCGCACCCATGTTAGAGCGTTCACAATGCACGCGGTTGCTGTCCGGCAGTGCGTCCGAGAAGCAGTGCGTTTACAGCAGTGCAGCGATTGTTTCCGCACTGAGTCAATTTTTTGCTGTGCTGCATGCGCTGAATTAAAGTGACAGGGCATTGTTCGCTGTAAAAATGAACATGGATTGACACGAAAATGCCCCATAAATGCATATAAATGAAGTCAACTGTTTCACAGTCAACACGTGGCTTTTTGGCTAGGTTTAAAATAAGGAAAAGTGCAGTTTTGAATAAACAATGCAACATAATAGATGCAGTTGTGCAGGTAGAAAAGTTCTTTAAAGGATTGTTTTTAATAAAGACTTAATGCACACGGACTGAATACGCACTGCAGACGGAGTATGTGTGAAACAGGCGTAAAGTTTGGGAGCATTTTAGCCTGGATACGGCGAATAAAAAGATTACCTGCATGGTTTGCAAAGCAGTCCTTGCGTATCATGGCAGCACCTCGCTAATGCACGAACGTTTAAAGAGAAAGCACGTCGGACAGTTGAATGAAACTGTCAAAAGTGAGTTTGACTCGCCTCGGTAAGATTAAAATACGCCAATACGTTTTGTTTTGGATGTACATTTGTGTTTACTGTTTTATTGCTGCTAATGTGCCTGCCCCTGGTTTACAGGAAGAAAATGTTTACTGTAAATGTAACTTATTTTGTCTTCTGGAAAACATGTATGTAGCTTTTGAAGGGCAGTACTAAATGAAAATGATAAATTGGCAAAATTAGAAAAATGTACACATCTTCATCTGTTCAAAAGTTTTCACTCCTCGGCTCTTAATGCATGTTTTTTCCTTCTGGAGCATCAGTGAGCGTTAAAATCCTTCTGTAATAGTTGTATATGAGTCCCTCAGTTGTCCTCAAGGGGATAAGATGGATCTCAAAATCATACAGTCATTGTTGGAAATGATTCAAATACACAAATATGCTGAAAAACCAAAGAATTTGTGGGACCTGAATGATTTTTCTTCAGAACAGCTGGCAGTTTAACTGTTCAGGACAAACAAAGGACTCATGAACAACTATGACTGAACAAAAAACAGCTGTGGATCATAGTCATTTTTATAAATTCAACTATTATTTTCTCTTATGGGCTAGGCCTAAATGTAAACATCTTTTATGTGAAATGTCTTATTCAGGTCAGTACTAAATGCAACGTGCATTTTGTATGACCCCTCCTATTTTGTTGAAATAATAACCATTTTGCAGATTCTGCAAAGTGTATGTAAACGTTTGACCTTAACTGTATTTACTAAAACAAAATAGCTTAAACTAAATATTTTATTTCAATTGTTGTACTTCAATTCTAAACATAGTTGACAAAAGTTTGATTCAGAATTCTTGGTGATGCAACTTTTCATTTTGTAATTGCTTTGTAGATTTACTACCAAATGTGAAAGTTATATAAAACGCAACTCTCAAAAGTCAAGTGTTGTGATTGTGAATAGGCCAGTTTTTCTTGTTTTAGATGTCGGTCATGGTTATTCTTTATTCACTACAGAGCTTATCTGTCAAAAATACATCTGCTTAGAGCTATTATAACTTACTCAGCTATAAGCGCTTAGATGTCCAGGATTTTTGCATTAAAGGGCTTTTCGAGGAAACCTCACGTCATGTTTGACACGCAGCCAAGATGTTAAACATTTACAGTGCATCATGTGCAACCTCATTCTTCATTTGAGATTCACAGATATTAGTTACTCTTCTGTTAAGTCTCAATGCCTTTTCGTTTGCGCAGTTTCTCCTCTGCTCTTGACCTGCCAGTAAGTTCCCATAGTATTATCTGTATGCTGTTGTAGCTGATCACCTGTGATGTGTTTATCAACCTCGCATTTGCTCATTTAAACTTCAGACTTGTGGAATTTCAAAGAGGAATGTGTGGGAATTCTCACAATTATGGCACCCTTGCTTAACTTTCCTGCAGTGAAAGCAGATTTTAGGTGGAGCTGGCTGATTTATTGAATGTTGCAGGCAGAATAAAGTAATCAAAATGACACTTAACTTGCATTTTCAGCAGTTCCATGTGATATATAGATAGAATATTGTCAATATCGTGAAATGTACTGAGTCGTATACCTTTTTTTAATCTGAAATAAGAGACCGTATCTGTTGTGCTGAAGTTAGAGATTGCCAAGAGACTTTCTACAGGGTAAGTTAATATTTGACTTCAGTCAGATAACGGCAGCCTACATCTCTGTAGCGGATCCGTTTGAAGGCCTTAAGTCCTGACGATTGATTTTCTTTTTATACCTGTGTATTTTTGATTCTTCTGCTGATAATGATGGTGAAGCATTAGGTGGAGACTGCGTGGATTGAATTCGAGTGTTTTTTGAGTGAAGGAAGGAAGAAGCGCTCTGTTTTTCTAGAGCATGTCTATGTTGGAGTGAATGAATGCTGTCTTGTCAGGTTGATTTAGTTTCCACAGCCTCAGGTGCAACTGTAAACTGGAAGTGAAAACAAGTCTCAACTTTAAGTAAGATTATCTGATTCTTCTCACACTTTTCAGGTCATTAATATGACCAAGTTCCTATAAATCAAGCAGGATTACTGCAAAGTGTTAGCGATGCTGTAGGTATGTAGTAGGATATCAGTTTAATGCATACAAATATCCATATATCACACAGATTTAATTCAGTTAAATTATAAAATTTTAAAGTGAGCCTATATATAAATGGCTTCAACTTTGCATTAATGAAGGCCTGACAATTTTCAATAGATAACTAGAAGCTAAAGTTCGATAACAAACTTTAAATGTTGGCTTGGAGAGCCAAACCAGGCAGCCACAGCACTTGTGTGTCCGGCGTTCTCGAGCTGGCCCGCTGCGAAAATGTGCCCTTGCTATTTCATATTCTAATCAAAAACCATACTAGGCTATGACAACAGGTTCAACAGAGTTGGCTAGCTGGATGTGAAAAAAATATTTGTATTGTTTTTATATGCTTGTAATTGTTTTCCCCGTTTGCTATTTCAAAGGTCTGTCATAAATGAAACACTGTAAAAACTTTTGAACTTTTTGGCTCTCCAAGCCAACATAATTAGACATAAACTGCCAGTCAAAAGTTTTTGAACAGTAAGGTTTTTAAAGTTTTTTTAAAAAAAAGAATCATTTATTTGATCCAAAGTACAGCAAAACAGTAGAATTTTGAAATATTTTTACTATTTCAAATAGCAGTTTTCTATTTGAATATATTTTTAAATATAATTTATTATTGTGATCAAAGCTAAATTTTTAGCATTACTCCAGTCTTTAGTGTCACATGGTCCTTCAGAAATCATTCTAATATGCTGATTTGCTGTTCAAGAAACATTTTCTTATTATTATCAATACTTAAAACAGTTGATTACTTTTTTTTTAGGATTCAGTGATTAAAGAGATCCAAAGATCAGCATTTATCTGAAATTAAAAGCTTTTGTAACATTATACGTTAAACCATTCAAAAGCTTGGAGTCTGTATGATTTTTTTTTTTAAATAATAAAAATAAAAAAAGAAATTATAGAAAGTAATAATTTTGTTTAGCAAGGATGCTTTAAACTGATAAAAAGTGACAAAAATGGAGACATTTATAATGTTACAAAATATTTATTTTTTAGATAAATGCTGTTCTTCTAACCTTTCTATTCATCATCATCAAAAAAAAAAAAAATCTCAGCTGTTGTCAACTTAATAATAATAATAAATGTTTTTGAGCAGCAAATCAGAATGTGACTGGAGTAATTATGCTAAAAATTCACTTTAAAAATCACTGGAAAAAATTACATATTCAAATATTTTCAAGTAGAAAACATGTATTTTAAATAGTAAAAATATTTTAAAATGTTATGGTTTTGCTGAATTTTGGATCAAATACATTCAGGCTTGGTGAGCAGAAGAGACTTGTTTAAAAAGCATTGAAATTTTTTTTTTAAACTTTTGACTGGTAAAGATTTACCTGTATCTTTTACAAAACATTTCTAAATATAATTTAAATACATGATAAAGTAAATGAATAAATCACAGAGTCACAGAACATACTAAATCAATTCATTAAAATAGGTTACATAAGTATACATACAGTTACATAACTATATTGATGTTTGTGCTACTGAAGTTTAAATCAGTTATCAGTTATCAAACAAAAACATTGTTTAAGCTCAGATGACTATTAAAGAATAAGAAATATAGTAAGAGAGAATTTTTCCCAGTTTGAAAAAGTCAGGTTTCGTGTCCTTTTTTTATAGGAGGTACAGTCCAAAAATGTTATTGTCAATTTAGTTTATTGTCTTCAAAAGATAACCAAAAATAGTGTCCCCTCAGGTGCCTTAAACCTAAAATATGTCCTGCCTGTCCTCTGGAACAAAAGCGGAGCCTAATTAACATGTTTGTAGTTGACTCATAGTCTCTCTCTTCTCGTATGGAGATAAGTAGAGGGATGTTAGTGCAGGGGAGGCAGGGTTACTCTGCCTGAGTCAAATCTAAACTCACTAGTGTCAGCATGACTTCATTTTCTGCCCTGAAGAGGCGAGTGAGTCAGTTAACTCGGAGTGTTGAAAACCGGCTGTTTCTGAGTAGTCTGTGCTCTGTTTAGACCTGTGATCATTCCTGTCAGTTGGGAAAGGAAACTTTATGACTTTCCACAGAAGGTTGGGTTGAGTTCAAGTGCTTGCAGATCCAGGTCAATCAAGTACGTAAGGCTTTCCAGAGCAAAAACTGACTCTTTTATTTTATTTTGAATTTTATTTTAATTGGAATTATATTTTATTTTGGATTTTATAATTAATTTTAATCTAATTTTAATTAAATTTTTATAAAAAAAATGTAAGTGTGCATCATGTTGTACAAATATTCTAAACTTGCATTTGTTTGCATTTTTAAAAGTGGAGCAATTAAAAGAACCTTTTTTTAAAAATAAAGAACGATGACATTTCGTGTTTAACTCTTGTTGGGATTCAATATAAATAGAATAAATTGACATTTGTGCAATATTTCCATTTTCCGGTTACCCAGACTTCTCGTCCTAGTTTCCCATGGCTGTTTGATGGACTAAAGTAAACCCACATTAAAAACTGTCATTGCTGCTCTTTCCTTTCATGTCATTGTGAATGCTTCACGGCTGTCTAAAGAGCTTAGATGCCGCCTGCTATTGTCTTTTTCTTGCTCATTTCCTGTTTCAAGGTGAAGAATTCTTTCCTCCGTTTGCATTCACCTGTTATCAGGTTCTGGCTATTTTTGTCAATGGACATTAACGGTCCCCTATTAATGTGTCCATTATTCTTACAGTCTCTTTGTATTATAGAAATTTCATCTATTAAATTCTCCATTTCAGAAAAGGATGTCTGTCATTTTCTTGCCGCTAAAGAAGTACTCAGTTTGTGGTCGGGTCATTCTTGTTATGTAGTACTTTTTCAGATAAAGATCTTTCTATTTTGAACTTTGTATTAATAAAAAAAAAAACTTGAAGGAAATTGTACTCAGATGTTTTTAACATAATAATAATAAATGTTTTTGAGCAGCAAATCTATTAGAATATTAGAATGATTTCTGAAGGATCATGTGACTGGAGTAATGATGCTGAAAAATTCAGGTTTGAAATCACAGGAATAAATTAGGTTTTAAAATATATTAAAATAGAAAACAGTTTTTTTAAATAGGAAAAATAATATTACTGTTTTTGCTGTACTAAAAGATGTTTACATATAGTCCACAAGAGAAAATAAGTTGAATTTATATAAATGACCCTGTTCACTTGATTCTTAATACTTTTGAACAGATTTTCTTTTTTTGCCCAAATATCATATTTTTTTTTTATTTAGTACTGTCCTTCAGAAGATAGTTCAAGTTCCCCAGAAGACAAATAAGTTAAAGTTACCCTGATCTTCAAATTCCAAAAGTTTTCATCCCCTAGCATTAATGCATGTTTTTTCTTTCTGAAGCTTCAGTGAGAGTTTGAACCTTCTGTAATAGTTGCATATGAGTCACTCAGTTGTCCTCAGTGTGAAAAGATGCATCTCAAAATCATACAGTCATTGTTGGAAAGGGTTCAAATACACAAAACTTCTAGAAACTTTTAGAAATTCAACTATTATTTTCTCTTGGGGACTATATGTAAACATCTTTTATGTGAAAGGTCAGGTCAGTACTAAATAAAAATCAACATGCATTTTCTATGATCCCTCTTATTTTGGTAAAATAAGGTGTATGTAAACTTTTGACTTCAGCTGTACCTTCCTAAAACCTGCAGAGACCCATAGATGGGCACATGAAAAAGCAGTGTTTAATAGGAGTGACCCGGTCACACAAGCAGGCCTGACTCTGTTGGTTTTGTGGTTGTCATGACGCTGGAAACGGACTCTGTGGAATCATTCATGTCGAATAGCTCATTGAAAAGAGTTGCTTGGAGAGTGAGAGAATGAAAAAGTGTGTAAATAAGTGGATCTTGGCGGCGGTTTGAGATTGACCTGCTGTAATTGTGAGAGTCTGGAGGACTCATCTGCACTCTTACGGTTCAGTGTGTGAGTGGAACGAGCCAGAGGCGATCGGCAGAACAATGCCACGTCCGCTTTCTGCGCTCCGCAGATGCTACCGTCAACACTTCAACCTGCTATTGTATAGCCGTATAGTGTGTTTTTAAGGTGGGGTAGAAATGTCACAAGGTGGAAACAAGATATTTGGCTATTCTGGACTAGTTAGAAACGAGTTTATCACAGGTGTCTTTAAAAACCCAGGGAAAAACAACTTTAGTTATACAGTTTTTCTCCGAGATTCTAAAATACACAGTAATGAATAAACTGTGAAATATGGTATGTTTTCCACAGGGCTGCACTAATATAAAAATTCTATCCAATTTGGGTGTGCGATAATGAATAAATAAATAGTAAGTCTCTGTATTTTTTTTCTCTTAAAAAAGAACATGCACAGTAGTTTGTCTTTGTCGAATCAATGTCGTGATGCTTTAGTGAATTTAGGCATAAGAACATTTGAAATAAAAATGTAAATAAAACAAAGATGATTAAACTATGCTTTTACAAAAAATGTACTACAGTTTTTTTTATTATTTGTGAAAATGACGTAAGTGAATGAGTGAATATTGCTTCAAAATAAGTCCTACACCAATTTTTTTTATATAAATATGGATAAATATGGATGACAGTGATAGTTAAGAAATGGTTGTCTTAAAGAGGTAAATATTTCATATAACCTAACTAGTTAGGGTTAGTTAACTAGGTTAATTTAGGTAGATGGCAGAAGTCATTTACAACCATAGAAATAGTCAAAAATTAAACAATTAAGACATCCACAATTAAAAATTCATTATTGGCTGATAAATATCCAACATTTTTGTTATACATTTTGTTTTATTTTATTTTATTTTCAAAAATACAACTCAATAATGGTTCAACATTCAACCTGCTGATAAATATCCAACATTTTTGTTATATGTGTCTTAATTTTGTCGTATTTAGTCGTATTTTGTGTTATTTTGTTTTAAATAGGACAACTCAATACCAGCTCAAAATTCAGTACCAGTTAATAATACCCATTATTTTATTTTTAGTCGTATTAAGTCAGATTTTATCGTATTTTTGTTTTCAAAAAACTCAAACTCATTACCAGCCAATAAATATTAATCATTTTTGTTATATGTCTAATTTATTTAATTTATTTTTGTCATATTTAGTCGTAATTATTTGCTGATACATATCCAACATATGTGTGTTTTATTTTATTTTATTTGTTGTATTTAGTTTTTAAAAAGGACAACTCAATACCAACATTCAATACCAGCTGAGTAATATCCATCATTTTTGTTATATGTGTCTAATTTTTTTTAAATTTTTTTTTTGTATTTATTCGTAATTAATTGTAGGGGTGGGCGATATGACCTAAAATTAATATCACGGTATTTTTCATCTTTTGAACGGTGACGGTATAATATCACGGTATTATGTTCCTGGTCTTGATCAGAAGATCACAAATATTGTCTCTTTTCTAGAGCGATACTCTCAGAGCCCTTTCTGTTTTAGAGTGCCATCTTTCAACTACCTTTTGGTCATTGAAACGGTCCAACTCAGGCCCTTCAATGCTGACAAATAAGAGTTGGTGGAGTGAATCCACTGAGATGTGGCTTCTCCAGTCAAGTCAATTTGCTTCAATGAACTGAAACCCCTGTGAGGTAGTGCCAATAGTTCAGCAAGTAATAATCATCAGCAAGATTTCTGTCTTTATTTGTATAGTGTTGTCCATAAAAATGAGGCTCAGAGGTGCCATGAGTGCAATCAAATCTATAAATTCATGTTGAGATTAGTTTTTTTTTAAATAAAATTTGGAATACACAAGTATTTAAGATTTCAATAACTGAAAGGATCTGCCAGCAGGTGGCGGCAAGACGCTGAAATTAATTACTGAATCGTATTGTTCATTTGATTCGTTTGAACACATGGTTCATTCAAGTGACTCTCTTTATGAATGCGAAATTGAATCATTTCACTAGATTAGTTTAAAAACGCACGTTCACTTATAAACGAAACACCGCTGTGTTTGATTGGAGAACTGCGCATCTTCATTTAAACACAGCGGTGTGACTTATTCCAGAATACATTTTGAAAATGAAACTGAGCAAAATCGGGTATAGTGTTATTCTCAGTAATGTAAGTCACTTAATAATAACTTCTTGTTTATTTAACGTAGTAAATTAATATCTCATTTACAAACTCCCATAAAATTATTAAAAGCTGTCCCTCATCTTAGTTTGCGATATCACAAAACTCTATCTTAATCAAATACGCTCTCTCTGTACTGCAATCAATCTCTTATTTACTCTCTCTACACACTTTGTTGATAGAAGGAATCGTGAGATATGTCTGTGATACATTACTGTGCTGTGAACCTAGACGGGTCGGTCGGCGTTTGGCTTTCCGGTGCATTTAGAACTTACACAACAGGAACAAAGCAGCGATCGTATTTATCTCCGCCATGGTCGATCGCGCCTTGTTATTCGCGCGAGTGATGGGAAAACCTCCCGCGGATAAACTAGTGAGTGACGCCATGCGCATGGTGTGAACGCACCGACTGTATGTGCGCACGTAATTGACAAACGGTCACAGGCAAATTAAACTTAGGTGTAGCTTATTATTTAGAATTAGCTATTATTGATGTAAATGCAGCCGTTCAAGGCACATAATTGATTTATTACGGTATTGACGGTATTAGAAAATCCATGTCGTGGCGCAATGTCACACCGGTGTTAACTATGATACCGGTGTACCGCCCACCCCTAATTAATTGTATTTATTTTAAAGGATACCTCAATACTGGCACTACATTCAGTACAAGCTACTAAATATCCAGCATTTTTGTTATGTGCATAATTTCTTTCTTTATTTTTTATTTTATTGCATTGCTTTTTATTGCATTTTATTGCATTTTTAGTTGTATTAAGCCATATTTTATTGTATTTTTTATTTTTTTTCCAAAACTCTCTACTGGTTAAACATTCAACACCAGCTGATAAATTTCCAATGTTTTTGTTATATGTCTAATTGTTTTTAATTTAATTTATTTTAATTTCATTTAATTAACATTATATTATTTTATTTTACTTTGTCGTATTTTATTTTATTTAGTCGTATTTTTTTGATTTAGTCGTATTTAATTTTATTTATTATTTATTTATTATTTATATCCAACATTTTGTGTCTAATTTATTTTTTATTTTTTTGTATTTTGTTTATTTTTAATGAAATATTACTGACAACTCTGTGAAAAAGCAACTTCTGAGCAGTAACATCAGATTTTACACACCGTGGCACTTTCAAAATACTTCTTGTGGTTGTGTAAGGAAAACCTGTTTGAAAACAGTTAATTTTCCCATTCTTTTTGCCACCACTAGCGATACTAAAATGACACATTTCACTTTTAGGGTGCTTTCCTTTGCTCTGCTGTTTAGTGACTTTCAGGGTCTCTGTGGCTGCTTCAGTCTGTAATGGGGTGCTGAGAGGCCCACCAAGGGTCGGCTTTAGAGAGATAAAGCAGATAACTGAGTCATTGGAGCAGCAAGACCCCCTTTAGAACGAGAGTGAGATAAAGCAGCTTTATAGAGCCCAGACTACCTATAACCCTGCCATATGCTTCTTCCCATGGAGATAGTCTGGTGGAACTGCCCTGAGACGTTTTTTTTCCATTCCTCAGGACATGGTATCTTCATCTTGCACGCTTGAGATTGTTTTGCTGCAGTCTTTGTTCAGTCAGAGTGCCACATGTTGATTTCATTTCACTCCTGGGTCGGATCAGATGTGAGGGAAGTGATGACAGGACATGTGGACCTCTCGCTATCAGTCTTCAGACCCCTCAGAAACTCCTGACCTTGAATCTGCTCTGGAACCAGTGATTGACCAGGGCAGAGTTGTTATAGTTAACTAAAACTAAGCAGTGTAAAATAAGTTTGTATTGTTGTATTGGTGCATATAATTGAAAAAAATAAAATTCTAATACTCCTTATGATAAAAAACACTGGGGAAAAACGTGGCTGGATTATTTTTACATTTGAGCTATATTTTACTTTTTGAATTTATTAGCGTTGCACGATATACCGGTACTAAAAAGGTATCATGATACCCTGGTTTTAAAAACGGTACGATTCTGCATTTTACTAGTAACGGTACTTTAAGAATGCATTTTGATAAGAGCTGTATTTCCTGAGGAAAACAGTTTATTTAGGGCTTTATATTTTTACCACGAAGCGGAATACAAGGACGGAATCACGGGATCCATTCATAGAAATGGAATTTACTGTATAACATGGAATATCACGGAATTTGCCTTTTAAATATGAATCCTGCATGTTTTGTGCATCTCTGTATGAATGATAGCGCAGAGTTTTGTTTACTACACACATATTAAAGTGCATGTGACACTCGCTGTGTTTTTTTAGCCTCTGCCACCTCAATATAGGAGTACATAAACATAATCTCTAGAACTGCTGTGAGAGTCAGTCCATGAGAATTTTATCGTTACTTTTGAAAAAAAAAAAAACATTGTCATATCATATACAACAAGAAACGTAAAGGTCTTCACAGCAACACATCAATATAAAAGTTTGGTTAAACTTGAAATATTATTTAATGTAGTGATAGTGCTACTACTACTACTAATAAAACAATATTTAAGGAATATTTACCAGAAAAATTATTTTCCAGAATTTAATATGTCAAATTTTTTTTATTTATTTTGTATTTTATTGCATTTTATTGCATTTTATTTTTTAGTCGTATTAAGTCATATTTTATTGTATTTTGTTTTTAAAAATTCTATACCGGCTCAACATTCAATACCAGCTGATAAATGTTCTATATTTTGTTATATGCGTCTAATTTATTTTATTTTATTTTATTTTATTTACTTCTGAGCAGTAACATAATTTTGCTCCTGAAGATTTTGCTGTTTGTTGAAGATATTGCTCTTTGTTTGGTCGACCTGTCAACATCTTGTGGTTGTGTGAAGAAAACATGTTTGAAAACAGTTAATTTAGCAGTTCTTTTTGCCACCACTAGCAGTACTAAAATGACATACTATTTCTGTAAAAAAAAAAAAGAATAAATAAATGATATAATAAATGAATTCTTTATAAAATCTAATTAATGTTTATAAATTAATTAGACATGCTTATGATTATCAAAATTTAGTGAAACTATTAAAATGTAATCAAGAAAATAAAACAGAAAAAACAGATTCACAGAATTTGATAAAAATAAAACTGAATTCGAGAAAAATAATAAAATGTATTTCATAGGGCCTTAAATTTAATTTTTTTTAAATTTTAATAAATTTTCCTGTGTAGTGCCACTGGGATGTGATTTTTTATTATTATTATTATTTTTTAAAGCAGTATGAAATGCTTTTTTAACAGATAAAATAACTGTAACCTCCATTTGGATCATCTATTATTCAGTTACTTTTCCTGTTGTTTTTGTCGTAGTTTTGTCGTCTATATTTTTGGTTCAGTAGCCGTATCAAAATATTTTAGTCAGGTATCGTATCAAAGTCAACATTTTGGTATTGTGATAACACTAGAATCTACTGTCTTTTTTGTTTAATGAATTCACCTTTTCATTTTTAAGAGTATTCTAAGTTAGATGTGTAAATATCAAAGGTTGTCAAAAGGCTGAAAAATAACCCAAGATATGCATATGTCGCATATGTTGCCCAGGTCTTCTTATACAGATTGTAAAGGTGGCAGAATTCCTGTTCTCTCATCTCATCCATTTCAGAGCTTCATGAATCTGGCTGCTGCAGTTTTGCTTGTATAGCTGCTGCCTCAGAGATGGATGGAGTGAGAGAGCTTGTCTGGAATGAGACGTGCTGCTGTAATCGTTTGCATGTGCTGCATTTGAGTCTTTTAGGAGGTTCACTTCACTCTCCTTTAACAGGAATAACAGCCAGGATGGAAAAACTCAAATGCAGACAGATCACAGATCAAAGTTTGTCTTGAGTGTGTTTTGATAAATTATTATGAAGATATAATCCACATAAACAAGCAGTTGAGTTTATTTTTCATTTTATTTTATGTAATACTTAATAGCAGTCTATATAGCAGTGATGTGATTTTTCAGTATTTTCCTACCTAAAAAGTAAAACCCATATAAATTGCATAAATCTGTGAAAATAAAAAACAAAAATGTTTGTAATTTTACTTTTGTTCTCTAAAAGAATAACATTAATAATAACAATTATATTAATATTTTATTATAAAATAGGTTGTAGTATTTTTTTAAATGCTTAATTTTTAGAGATGCTCCGATCAGCATTTTTGGTGGCCGATTACCGATCACCAAGATCATGATCTGCCAATTGCCGATCACTGCCGATCACAGAATGGCAGGGGAATGGGAATCTTTGATCAATAATCTAGCAGAGTTTGCACCATTTGTAGAAATGAAACTAACTCTGAATTAACTATATTGAAAAGAAAAACTGTAGAAATAGGCTACAGTCAAGATCTTGAAGAAACACCAAGTTAGGGTTGTAGACGATAGTATCATGTATCGACGATAGTTAGAGATATCGGCAGTTGCTGATGCTGGTCCTTTGCTGGTTTATGCTGACCTTGTTGCTGGTCAAGGACCAGCATAAACCAGCAAAAGAACCAGCATGAACCAGCAAAGGACCAGCATAAACCAGCATCCCAGCACCAAAACATACCTAACCAGCATATGCTGTTTTTTTTTCAGCAGGGTTTGACGATAACAAGACGATTATTATTATTATCCGTAAAAAAGGCGCCTAACTTTAGCGATGCAGTGCAGAGAGTCGGTTCTAGGATGCTTCAGAAACTGTGGCATAGAGTGGCCACGTCGAAACCGAAACTAAACTTAAACTTCTCCGCCAAAACTAGTCAGTGCTCTGTACACGACTTCATGCCCAATAACAAGACTACCCTTACAAAACTAATAAAGAATTTAGTACTCATGTTGCATGTTGCCACTGGTAAGCTCCGCTCTGCTGTTGTTTACCTGTGCGCCGTGCATGCACGTGTGAAAAAGTCCCGCCTGTAATTTACGTCAAGTGATCGGCTTTTTTGATCGGCGCTTTTGGGGTTCGCCGATCAAGCTATTTTTAGCCAATATCGGACGATCATGATCGGTGGCCGATCAATCGGAGCATCACTATTAATTTTACATTTCAATTGTAAAATACGTATAATAATAATATTTTTATTATAACATATATTGTATAATAATACTGTATTATTATTATTAGTGCAGTCAAATGATAAATTGCGATAAATTGCATCCACAATAAAAGTTTTTGTTAACATATACATACTCTGTATATTTATTATGTATATATAAAACACACACATGCATTGTACAGTCGTGGCAAAAAGTTTTCACAAAGTTTGCTGCTCAACTGCTTTTAGATCTTTGTTTCAGTTGTTTCTGCGATGTACTGAAATATAATTAAAAGCACTTCATACGTTTCAAAGGCTTTTATCGACAATTACATGACATTTATGCAAAGAGTCAGTATTTGCAGTGTTGGCCCTTCTTTTTCAGGACCTCTGCAATTGGACTGGGCATGCTCTCAATCAACTTCTGGGCCAAATCCTGACTGATAGCAACCCGTTCTTTCATAATCACTTCTTGGATTTTGTCAGAATTAGTGGGTTTTTGTTTGTCCACCCGCCTCTTGAGGATTGACCACAAGTTCTCAATGGGATTAAGATCTGGGGAGTTTCCAGGCCATGGACCCAAAATTTTAACGTTTTGGTCCCCGAGCCACTTAGTTATCACTTTTGCCTAATGGCACGGTGCTCCATCTTGCTGGATAATGCATTGTTCTTCACCAAACTGTTGTTGGATTGTTGGAAGAAGTTGCTGTTGGAGGGTGTTTTGGTACCATTCTTTATTCATGGCTGTGTTTTTGGGCAAAATTGTGAGTGAGCCCACTCCCTTGGATGAGAAGCAACCCCACACATGAATGGTCTCAGGATGCTTTACTGTTGGCATGACACAGGACTGATGGTAGCGCTCACCTTTTCTTCTCCGGACAAGCCTTTTTCCAGATGCCCCAAACAATCGGAAAGAGGCTTCATCAGAGAATATGACTTTGCCCCAGTCCTCAGGGGCAAAGTCAACTGATCGAATCCCTGATATAGATTTTAACAGCATTAATTAGCCTTGGTTGATTTTATTTTGTGCATATAGCAACACCTTTATACATTAAAAGTTGTGTACTGTTAAGTTAATTAATGCATTAGTTCATGTAAAATTGATGCAAGTGGGATTAATAGTGGAAGCAGAATCTGTATAATTAATCTATATAATATATGATCTAATCACAAAACTAGTCTTAAGTAGCACGGGTATATTTTTAGCAATTGTCAGCAATACATTGTATGAGTCAAAATTATCGATTTTTTTATGCCAATAATTAGCATATTAAGTAAAGATCATGTTTCATGAAAATATTTTGAAAATTTCCTACCGTAAATATATAAAAACTTATTTTTTAATTAATAATATTCATTGCTAAAAACTTTGTTTGGACATCTTTAAATGAGATTTTCTCAATATTTTTTTGCACCCTCAGATTTTAGATTTTCAAATAGTTGTGTCTCTGAACTCTGAGATTTTTGTTTCATAAGACTTGTGCTGTGAAAGCTGTCAGCAATAATATTCAACCTTATTTACGGCCTTTATTTGTACTCTTTGACCCTTGCAAGTTAAACACAACAACAAAGTTGCCCGCAGATGCTTGTTTTCGGCCGGATAAGCAGTGTGAACCCAATTTGTTTACCTCTTGTGGGGTCCGGTGTTTCTTTTTAACTTCATTTCTGTACTGCATGTCGTGGGTCTCTCTCCTCAACTTTTGACTTCTCACTCTGGATGAGGCCACAGCAGGCCTTCTCCATCCAAGAGCTGCGATCAATGTGGATTGGACCGCCCGCTCGTCTCCTGGGGAGGGACCTGCAGGCTTTTTTCATGCTTGATCTGAATTCTGTGGAGTCTGCTGTGAGTTCAGCACGGCTCCAGATTCAGACCCCTCACCTTGTCTCGTCTCATCTGAACAGAGCTGTCAGGCACACTTTATATTTCACTCTTCTAGTCTTTGGAGAAAGGCTGTTTTCTCAGAGGAGGGGATTGGAATATCATTTGTAGTACAGAAATGAATCACATTGAACAAAATATGAGTATGAGCAAATAGTGTGTGAACTGTAGAGCATTAGTTTTTCTATTGAAAAGAAATACAACTGTGTTAAAAATAATGTTGCACATACCTGATGTGTTTATATTCAGTCAGTGTTTAATTTTTAATTTACAATGTTTAATTTACACAAACTAGCTGCAAGATGCACGATATGAATCTTGTTTTTGCCACAAGATTAAAACATAGAAAAATGTCATTGCAACTTTTTATCTAACAATTCAGCACTGGTTTGATTCCAATCGGGCAAAAAAATAATAGATCGGACCAGTTCACAAAAGTATTTATTTATTTTTTTTTTTTAATCTATTAAACACGGAAATTTCATCAGGCTCACGTTTTGTCAAGCATGCGTCTTGTCCAGTGTGAGCCAAGGATTGCACTTGAGCCTGTGACTGATGGTTTAGGACTTATGAGTGATTTCATACTTTTGATCGCTGTAGCGCCACCGTCAGGCCGATTGGGGCGAGCCTTGGTGACGTTGTCGGCGGTGTGTGAGTACTACCATCCCTCCAAGTTTCAAGTCTCTACGACTTACGGTTTGGTCTGCATGATCAGTTTTACATAGAGATTGCTGTTCTTTGACCATTCTAACAATTACAATAGGCTTTTGGTGCTACATTCTTTAAACCCTAATGATTATAAAAAAATACAATAAACTGAATCTAAAAAAAGATCTAATCTCAGAATTCAGAGAAAAAAGTTAGAATTGTGAGATATAAACTCATCTTTCGAAAAAAAGGTCAAAATAGATGATGTAAACTTGCAGTTGCAAAAATGTCAAAGTCAGACTCTCAATAATATTCATAATTTGCAATTGTGAGATACAAATTCGCAATTCTAAGAAAAAAAGTTTACAATGTTAAGTTTACAGTGCTGAAACAGTCTAACCTGATAAATGAACGTGTTGTAATGCGTTTGACCTATGTTGCTAATTTTGCAGTAAGAACATGCAAGAGGTGAGTGAGCCTCAGTGCTATCATGACAAGTGGCACGAGAAGCCCAAGTTCAGCCGTTTAGCATCAATTATATGTGGAATGCTGGGAATCCAACAGCTTGTTTTCCGGAATAACAAGATAGCGGAGCAGAGCCGCTCTGTGCAAATATTGAAGAATTCTTTCCATGCCGGCCCACCGACAATCACACATTACAGTGGGTGGACTGTGGGAAAAATCCCAGAATTTGGCCAAATGGAGATATAAAATATACAAGAAGATATTTAGATTATGTTCTTTTTTTTATACATTATTTTTTTTAGTACTATGAGCACTTCTGCCCCTGTGGACCTTAAGAAAATAAACACTCTTAAAATGCACTCTTGTCACACACTCTTTTATTTTATTTGTCTATTTATAATGTGGACATACTGTACATACATTACACATTAATTCTGTCTTGTCTTTTTGGCTCTAAAGCATCTTTAAATATCAACTGATAACATTCTATGACAATGACATTTGGTAAAATGTTTTACATTTGCATTTATTCATTTAGCAGATACTTTCATCCAAAGTGACTTGCAAATGAGGATGCAACAAGCCATTTCATTTAATTCGTCATAATTGTTCTTAATTGGAAATTATGTACACTGCCAGTCAAAATTTTTACTATTTGAAATAACTGTTTTCTATTTGAATATATTAAAAAATGCAATTTATTCCTTTGATTTCAAATCTGATTTTTTTGCATTATTACTACAGTCACATGATCCTTAGGAAATCATTCTACTATTCAGATTTTCTGCTCAAAAAAATTCTTATTATTATTTTTATTGTAAAAACTGCTGAATAGAATTTTCTTTCAGATTTCTTTGTTGACTTATCTGAAATAGAAATATTTATTAACATTATAAATGTCTTTATCATTATTGCTAAACAAAAGTATCTGAAAATAAATTAAATTTCAAAATGTATTCAAATTGAAAGCAGTTATTTTAAATAGTAAAATATTTACAGTATTTCTGCTTTTGCTGGATTTTGGATCAAATAAATGCAGGCTTGGTGAGCAGAAGAGTCTTCATAATTGATATTAACCTTATTATTTGTAAGTTTTTTTTTCTTCTATAAACCCTATGTTTCATCTTAAGCTCCTTATTAACACTGTTTTCTTGGTAAATTAGTACATTAATTGAATTAAACAGAATTGTTGATTATCTTGAAAATGATGCCACAACTGAATGACTTTCAGAATTTGTCTAAAATTACATTTTCCAGCATTTTCACAACAAATATTGACATGGTTTGTGTTTAAGGTTGTTTATTTTAGTTTTTTGTCTAGATTATCATAGTTTTATCATAAATATTAATATTTTAAGACTGAAAACATTTAAAAACATTTGACAAGTTACAAAAGTAAACCATGAATGCATGTTAAAAGCTTTCTACACTGAAAAAAAAATGTGTGTTTTTGAATATAGGTTGGGAATAAAGTGTTTTAAAGATTATTTGAGTACTTTGACAAGAAAATGTTTCTGATATTTTTAGTGATATTTTTTGCTTTATAAAAAAAAAACAATATTACTGTTTATAATATCTTTATGCCTTACAGTTGATATTGGCAGATTAGAGCTGAGTAATGATATACACAACCAGTCAAAAGTTTGGACACACTTGACTCTTAGTCAAATATTAAGCATTTAAAAAAACAGTACAATATATTTTTTATTTTATTTAAATTTATTTGATTGTATTTGATTTGATTTGATTTAACTTGATTTGGTTTGATTATATTTTTTATTTTTTAAATACAAATTGTGCCAAGGAATGATTCTCAGTTTGTTTTAAAGAAAAACATTTGTTTTTCCATGGGAAAAAATCCTTAACTTCAGTTTTTCTTAAAAAAAACAACAAAAACAAACAAAAAACCAACTGAGAATCATACAATTTGTATTTTAAAATAAAATAAAATAAAATAAAATAAAAAAATATATATTGTATTGTTTTTTTTATTTTATTTTTTATAATACAAGCAATGTGACCTCAATTAAAGAAATCTATACTGTAAATCTGTGAGTTTTAATAAAAATCATCCCGTGGGAAGTTAGAGAGCATGTAGTCAAAAAAAAAAAAAAACACTAACATACAGTATGTATTTCAAAGAATTTTCTCTCAGGTGGCTTGTAACTCTAGACTGCAAGATCTTCCGATTTTACCAAAACCAACTGCGTTACGAACCTGCTGCTTCATGTGAAAAATCTCTCGTGTTTCCACAGCGTAGTCGTGAAGGGATTCCTGGAGTCACGCCATGTTCAAGGCCGTGCTGAAGAAGAGCAGAGATGGTGGGAAAAACAAGAAGGATGCAGGTATGAACAGCTTGGAAATGACATTTTTTTTTACAGATGACATCTTGCTTTTGAATGAGTGGTTTTGCAACTAATTTGTTGATTCACACAACACAAAGCTCATCAGAAGATAATAGTCATGTAAATATGTGCTAATTGAGGCGATACATGAATGAGATCGCTTGGGGAAGCCTGAGGTTCGGCTGATGTCGTCATGTGGCTGATATGCATCAGAGATCTGTCAGCATGTAGCTGATCAAAGTGTGGGATTTATTTACTGGGATTTATGATGTGGTTTTTGGTTTATGGCACTGTTGTGGAAACAGGTGTGCAGGAGCGCTGAACGCTCCGGGAGAATTAGGAGGAGATGTGTGTGTATGTGTACACTTGAATTCCCTGGGATAATGGGATGTTGCTATGGAAATATTTATGGTGATTTGGCCTCAACAGGAGAGCATGAGTTAAGATTGAAGATCCAAACACAGCGGCTCTGCTCAAAACCTTGTGAGATGTCTATGTAGGCAGCATTTTAAAGAACATTAAAGGAGTAGTTCACTTTCAGAACAAAAATTTACAGATAATGTACTCATCCCCTTGTCATCCAAAATGTTCATGTCTTTCTTTCTTCAGTCGTAAGGATTTAAGTAAAACATTTCAGGATTTCTCTCCATATAATGGACTTCTATTATGCCCCCGAGTTTGAACTTACAAAATGCAGCTTCAAACGGCTCTAAAGCATCACAGCCGAGGAAAGAAGGGTCTTATCTAGCAAAATGATGGGTTATTTTCTAAAAAAAAAAAAAAAAAAGACAATTTATATACTTTTTAACCACAAATGCTCATCTTGTTTAGTTTGGCAAGACGAGCGTTTGAGATTAAAAAGTATATAAGTAGTAAATGTTTTTAGAAAATAACCAGTCGGTTCGCTAGATAAGACCCTTCTAATCTTTCGTCATTTGTGTAAAAACAAATTGAAATGTTAATGTTCAATGTTTTTGCTCACTTCAGTGTTTTATTTAGATAATTGCAATTTTATTATTTTAAAAATTTATAAAAATTATAGATAAAAAATAACCAGTCAAAAGTTTTGTAATATTTAAAGATGTTTAGGGCTGCAACAACGAATCGATAAAATCGATAAAAATCGATTACTAAAAGCGTTGGCAACGAATTTCATAATCGATTCGTTGTGTCGCGCGACGCAGAGACATTTGGTTGTTATTATATATATTTAAAAAAAATTGAGCGCAGAGCGGAGTGGACACATTCGGTCTCTCTCCCGCACTGATGCCAGCAGAGTTCGGCACCTCATAAGCTGTGTTTCCATCCAAAAATGCGAATTTAACTTATGCGCAAAACTGGAACATTTGAGCATAAAGCACCGTTTCTACATTATATATATATGCTGCCCCGATTTATATCAAACATGTTTGATATTTAAACCTACTTTGGCTAGCGTACTTTCACAGCAGCCAATGCTCGATCGCAAAACAGCTGGTGTATGGGTCGTTGGATAGTGGAGATGGAGAAAACTACTTCTATAGTTTTTGTAACACTGTCTGTCTGTATAATGTGTCGAAAACATACCACAACCGTAAGGAGAAAGAGGAGCTCTGCTGAGGTGAAATCGTCTCAGTTTTGAATAGGGCTGTGACGGTGCTGGCACGTTGTTTTTTTATATATAGCCTACACTTCAGTCAGCTAACAAGCAGCCTAAAAACGCTAAAATAAATCAAAGAAATAATATATTTAATCAAGAAAGTAGCCTAAGAATATTATATAGGTTATTAAACAAACATTCCTTGTAAAAATGTCCGACAGCTCATCAATTTTTGGCCGACTGAATTTCCAGTCCGACTGTCTTTTTTTCTCTTTCTCTTCCTCATTACACAGCTGCTGATTTTAATAGCAAAGTGATTACATTTATTTTCGTTCCTTTAGTTTATAAAGTTAATTTAGAGATATATTTGGAACACTTTTTGTTTGTTAAATTCAAGTTTTTGTTTTTTAAAGTTATACCTAGCAAACAGCGGCATACAGATCAAAAGCCTGCTTAATTCATCGCGATTTAAATTAAAATCCATTGATATAAAAAACTTAAAACATATCACAATATTAGTTTAATCATTCAATCAATATAAATCCAAAGTTTGTGCGGAGAGAAGCGCGCTTTGCAGCGCATGGAGACGCCAGTGCAATGTGGAATTTCTTTTTTGCTCATAAAGGTAAGAGTAATTTACCACCCGGGCCGGAACTGTAAAGGGTCTACCTTAGTTTGTGTGTACTAACAGTATCAACAAAATGTGCTCTTAAAAGAAAATAAACAGAATACGCTTGATATCTTTGGTTTAAACAGGAGCGCTACACAATAATTAACCGAAACCCAGGTAATTGCCTCACAAACACAATATCTATAGAAAGCTTTAAATTATTATTTTACTATAAAACGAAATAATTAAAATCGAAAACAAAACTCTTTCATTAGCTAATCCATAAAGATGCATTAGGCATTAATGAGCAGATGGCAGGATCGTCAATTTCATCTTTGCAACACTGAATCAGAAAATACTAGTTTATTAATAAGTAATTCGAATATTTTCTTAATTTTTGCCTTGACAGATTCATGGTAATTACTTTTGCTGGGGCTTTGAGGCCAGTTTTGCGTGCATTTGAATGCGGAACTCTTCCAGCTGGTCGCTGCTGATGGCAGGACACTAAACACCGCCATGGCAGAATGAATGTAGCAGAAAGTTAGTCAAGTTATCCCGTTCCAGCGTGCAAAGTCACATGACTTTTTTAATGCGCACTGAGGAAATTAATTTGAGAGGCTTCTTGAGGAGAAATGCCGCAAGTACACCACAGCAAGCCGCTGTCTTGACGGATAGTAATTTTAGTTTATTTAGTCTATATATTTGGCAGATGTAAAGCATACATGTGTATGTTTTTTGTGTTAGTCCATTTTTATTTTATTATTATTATTATAACAGTTCAAGGAGCAACATGTTCGTGCACTTTCTAAAGATTTTAGTTCTGTTTTTGAATAAAGGGTTGTAAATCCCTTTTTTATCCGATTCATCGATTCATCGAAAAAATAATCGACAGATTAATCGATTATTAAAATAATCGTTAGTTGCAGCCCTAAAGATGTTTTATTCTGCTCAAAAAAACATTTTTAATTATATTATGTTAAAAACAGCTGAGTATATTTTTTTAGGTTTCTTTGATGAATAGAAAGTTCAGAAGAACAGCATTTATCTGAAATAAATCTGTTTATCATCACTTTTGATCATTTTAAAGCATCTTAATTAATAAAAACATTAATTTCTCTAATTTACCCCCCCTCCAAAAAAAAAAAAAAAAAAAAAAAAAAAAATAAAAAAAAAAAAAAAATATATATATATATATATATATATATATATATATACTGACTGCAAGGTTTTGAATGGTATAGTGTGTAATGTTACAGAAGCTTTTTATTTCAGATAAATGCTGATCTTTAGATATTTTTATTCATCAAATAATCCTGAAAAAAAATGTATTCAACTAGTTTAAATATTGCTTATAATAATAATAATAATAATAATAATAATAATAATAATAATAATAAATATTTTTAAGAAGCAAATCAGAATATTAGAATGACTTCTGAAGGATCATGTGACTGGAGTAATGATGCTAAAAATTCAGCTTTGATTACAGGAATAAATTACATTTTAACATATTCAAATAGAACACAGTTATTTTCAAAAAAAAATTCTGTTTTTGCTGTACTTTGGATCAAGTAAATAAAGCTTGGTGAGCAGAAAATACTTATTTAAAAAGCATTTAAAATCTTACTGTTCAAAAACTTCTGACTGGTAGTGTATTTCAAAACTCTTCATAACACAAATTTGAAAAGTAGCAAAATGTAAAACAGTAGGTGAGGCATGAGAAATATAAAAATGCATAAATTTGATAAATTTAATAAAAAAGTACTGATAAATAACAGTTAAGTCTAATTAAAACAAATTGTTTTTAATGTTTTTTTTTTATTGTGAGGAGCCCTTTTTTATAATAAATCAGTTATTTTAGGGTACTGTTTCATTTATGATACTACCTTGGAAGGCAGCTGACTATGTAGACAGCATTATGGCTCACTATAAAAATATAGTGAGCAAAGCTACTGGATTCATTCAAATGTCATTCTCTGAGGTCATACTTGTACCTATAGATAACTGACACCTGTAAAATGATAAAAGCACATTCAGGTGAGGTCATTACTTCTGTTTTGTGCTTTGTTGCTGTCCAGAGCGGATTTTATAGCTTAAAAGCTTCATTTCAAATCAGGCTGTGGCATGTTAGCTATGACTGAAGTGTCTTTTGTGAATAAAGACTTTTACTTTTGTGCCAAGCTGCTGGCACACAACTAGAGATGAAAGGGATTGTGGAACTCTCAGCTGATTGGCTCAGAATACTGTAGCTCCGCCTCCCAGGTGGCTTTCTAATGTGATTGATAGATTCGTTTATTTCTTGACAATTTATGTGGTTGTCACTCCTGTAAGTGGTTGATTGTTCATCATAAATTAAACTTTTATTATTTGTAAAGTGATGTCACCTGTGGAGATTCATCCAAGTAATTCATCATGCAATTTGTTTTTGATCATAATCCTTTTTTTTTGATTAGTCACGCAGCCCTATTCAAATGTGTGTGAAGAATATGTTTGCTATACTGTCTTTGAGATCATGTACGCATCTCTGTCTGTGCTTCATCAACTAATGACATCACTGGCAATCCATCATGGGGCCCTTGAAACCTCTTATGACAACATTACCATGGGAACGCCCCTTGTCGATTCTCTGAAGTGTTGTTTTCAGCTGTAGAAATGTGTTCATCATGCATTAATCATGTTTTACACACCCTGTCTGTCAGTCTTTATGTCTCTATATCAGTGAAAACACTTTCCATATCTTTTGTTGTTTATGTCAAAGGTCATGCACAAGTCATTTGTTTGGTGCAAATTCATCTGTAGCTTGTAGAAACTTGTCAAATTACGGTGTCACACAACCTGTCCATGTTGGTGTTTGTCTATTTTGATTGCAGCTGTTGACATTTGTAGGGCCCTGTGAAATCTGTTTTTTTTTTTTTAACCAAATTCTATAAATTTTTTTCCAAGTTCCTTCCCCCCTCCCATTTTTATTTTTTATAAAATCCATATTATTAAAATTTTTATTTAATTAACATTCCGTTTAATTGTTTATTTAATTAACATTCCGTTTTATTTATTTTTTTGCACCATTTTTTTTTCTTTTTAGTTTTCTGGATTCAGTTTTAATTGTTAAAAAAATCAAAAGGTATGTCTAATTAATTAAAACCATAAAACTTTTAAACACAATTTAACATAAATTGAAATAAAAGTTTAACATTAATTACATGTTTAGGGTCTTATGAAAACAATTTTTATTTATTTATATTTATATATTTATTAAACATTATGTTATGTTTATTTTATATGCTAAATTCCTTTTTTTCATTTTAAATTTTCCAGTTTGTAAATTTTTTCTGGATTCAGTTTTAATTGTTAAATAAAATCAAAAAGGTATGTCTAATTAATTAAAATCATGAAACTTACACAATTTAACATTATATTATTAAATGTTTAATATAAATTACTTTTTTAGGGCCCTATTTATTTATTTAACATTCTGTTTTATTTTTTTGGGGCCAAATACCTTTTTTCTTTTTAAATTTTCCATTTTGTTAATTTTTTTTTACTTTTTCTGGATTCAGTTTTAATTGTTAAATAAAATCAAAAGGTATGTCTAATTAATTAAAATCATGAAGCTTACACAATTTAACATTATATTATTAAAAGTTTAATATAAATTACATTTTTAGGGCCCTATTTATTTATTTATTTAACATTCTGTTTTATTTTTTTGGGCCAAATACCTTTTTTTCTTAAATTTTTTCTATTTTGTTCATATTTTTAGTTTTTGTGAAACTAGTTTTAATTGTTAAATAGGCTATATGTCGAACGTCACCTGACCAACCCCGGAAAACAGGTCTCATTGCTTCCGCTTGTCGGAGAACGTGTTAATAGCCGTAATAAATAATGGCGATATCGACGGACTTTTAAGGTAATCAGTTAAACAAGCCAGCTGTTTATTGTGGACGTTTCATTCGATATTTATATATAAATGTTAGTGAAAAGAATAAAAATTTAAAACTTTTATATATCAATCCACATATGTGATGGACATTGGTTATGATCATTTTTAGTGTCTACTTTGAATGAATCTTGAGTAAATCATGTTCATATTTAAAGAGGGATATGCAAAACGCGTGAACCGGAAGCAACGAGACCTGTTTAGCAGAAAACGGAAGCCTGTTGGGCATAACCCCTATTAAATTAAAAGGTACGATAAAATAATCAAAATCATGAAACATACACAATTTAACATTAATTAATTAAAAGTTTAACATAAATTACATTTTAGGGCCAGGTTTCATTTATTTATTTATTTTTTTTAACATTCAGTTTTATTTTTTTTGCACCAAATTCCTTTTTTTCCTTTTAAATTTTCTATTTTGTTGGGTTCAGTTTTAATTGTTAAATGAAATCAAAAGGTATGGCTAACTAATTAAAATTATTTTCAACATCAATTTATTAAAAGTTTAACATAAATTACATAAACATAAATTCAAATTAGCCATTTTAATCTAGATTAATTCCAAGATTACAGTGAGATTAATCTAGATTAAATTAATCTATGCCCACCACTACTTATTTCACATTCAGTTTAATTTTTTTCCCCAAAATTCCTTTTTTTTTTCAGTTTTAATTTTCCTTTTTTTTTTTTTTTTTTTTTTTACAGTTTTTAGTTTTTGTGAATTCAGTTTGAATTAACAAATGAAATCAAAAGGTATGTCTAATTTATTATTTAACTCGCGCAATTTAACAACAATTTATTAAAAGTTCAACATAAGCAACATTTTAGAGCCATATGAAAATTTTCATTTTTAATTATTTATTTATTTTTTAAAACAAATTCCTTTCTTTTCCCCAAAATTCCTTTTTTTATTAAAAAAAATTCTGGATGCCATTTTTTTGTTGTTAGTTATTTTCTGGATTCAGTTTTAATTGTTAAATGCAATCATAAGGTATGTCTAATTAATTACTAATTAATCTTGAAACTTAACAACAACTAATAAAAAATTAAATCAAAAATGCCATTTTTAGAAATGTTGTCATTTGACGAACATGCAAACTTCATATTTAAATAGCAGTCTTTTTACGCTTTAAAATTCACTGACACAGTTTGATTAATTGTTCAGCACAACTTTTGATTTATTTATCCAGAAATGGCCAAATTCTGTAACATTCCGCTTTATACAGTAAATTCCATTTTTATGACTGGATTGCATAATTGTCTGCATTTTCTGCCTAAAGTTTGTAAAGTTACTAATTTTAATGCAGTGATTTACTAGGACTAGTCTAGACTAGTTCTCTGGTTCCTCTGTCTTTCTTTTGTTACTGTATTAATTGTCAGCCTCTCTCTCTTGTTCCCACTGGGACGGTTCCGGCCGTTCAGTATCTCTGCTGTTGCCTTGAATGAGGAATGACAAGTTTTGTCAGCTCTTGATGTGGCTGACGCTGGAATCGTTTTGCTGTCTTGTCATTTGATGACGTCCCGGTTGGGGAATTAGTGGTATATTTACGTCCAGGCCGACTGGGACTTGTGCACTACAAACTCCAGATGAATAGCAGCACATGTTGTCTGAATTCGAGGAGTGGAGGCTGTTTTTACACTTTGCTGAATATCATATTGCCATTCTGAAAGGCTTTGGAGCTCAGATTCAGTCTTGAATTACTGATGTCCTCACACTGTCTTAGAATACAGAGCAGGGCTCGACAATGACGATGGCCTGCGGCCAGTATAAGAGAAGAGCAGACCGGTTGTCACTTGTGCCTTATGCAGTCAATAAGCAAGCAGAGATGCAAACTATTAAAGGGACATACACAAAGAGTGCATTCTGGTGTTTAGAATATATTATTTAGGCTTATTATTTTATTTATTAGTAAAACTGATTGATTAATTCATTTATTTTTTGACCCTTTAACCTTGATCTTTTATTGCTTTTTTTTTTGGTAAAAGACCTCAAGTACTCGCTTTTATGTCTGTATGTATTTATTTTTAATATAATATATAATATAACAAATAAATAAATATATTATGTGTATTATATACATATATAAATTGTAATACTTTTCAGTGTCATATGCATATATAATTTAATATACAATATATAATGTATATATAAATGTTTAGTCAGTTAAACATTTTTTTTGGCATAGAAATGAATACTTTTATGTAGCAAGGATGCTTTAAAATGATTAAAAGTGATGATAAAGACATTTATAATGTTAAATTCAACTCAGCTGTTTTCAAAATAATAATAAAAATAATAAATGTTTTTTTGAGCAGCAAATCAAAATATTAGAATGATTTCTGAAGAATCATGTGACTGAAGTAGTGATGCTAAAAATTCAGCTTTAAAATCACAGGAATAAATTACATTTCAAAATATATTCAAATAAAAAACAGTTATTTTGAAAAGTAAAAATATTTCAAAATTGTACTGTTTTTGTAAAATTGTACTTTGGAACAAATAAATACAGGCTTGGTGAGTAGAAGAGACTTCTTTAAAAAATTAAAAATCTTACTGTTCAAAAGGGAAAAAAGTTTGTATTTATTGTAAATGTGAATGTTTTATTATTTTTATTCTATTCAAGTGAAAGTCCAGTCCTGACATCAGATCTGTGTTCCTCTTTCCTCTTTTTTCTTTATAAATATTTATTTAACACTGAACATTTTTAACATTCTAGTAGACATTATAGCCTACCAACAAAGCACAATTTAACTTAAAAATTAATAAGTTAATAAAATAATATTCTTTGGCCATTTTTAAGACCACCTTCTTGAATCAGGCATGTGTTTTTAATGTACAAATAAATGCAGCCTTGCTGAGCAAAGGAGAATGTTATAATACATGTATTAATAGAGCTGTTGTAATGATTGTTAGCATTATTTTTGTCTTACAATTTTATTTTATTTTACAGAACAACAGTAAAATTACAATACTGACATTTATGAATGTTGACTTTTATTTCGGCAGAAACCCACAAGAAGACATCAGTACTACTTTTTGCTGACAGCAGCAGATTTATGAATGATTCTTATCAGGCAGATTTTCCTTGCGCTTTGGACTTTGAACCCTGGCTAAGGAGCTTGTGCAGCGCTGTCAGAATACACACAATTTGTGCGTGTATAAGACAACATAACATTCTGTAGTTTATTTACTAATGGTTTAAGGCCGTTTGGCGATTTCAATCATCATACAGTAACAGCAACAACCAGCCCTTTCTCTTCTCGTGAAAGACATGCGATGCGATACTAAAGTCTCTCGCTGTCGGTGCTTGTAATGATTTTTGCTTTTTTCTCTGACATTTTTAAATGCTTCCACACTGCCCACATGTTTGCTGCATTAGGGCGCACCTCTATTTGATCACGTGACGTCATTGTTCGGTATCATTTATTCTGCCTTTTTGCTTATTCGGTTACTTATTTCGGTTGTTGAACATTCAGTGCATCCCAAGTATATCAAAGCGACTTACATTGTAATACATTTGATCAGTTTACCTAGGAATTGAACCCATGAGTCTGGTGTTGCAAGCGGCATGCTCAACTCTTTGATCTACAGACTTTTGTAACAGCTTTTGTGTCTGGAATGCCTATAAATGCTTTCTAGTTAGGTAGTTCACTAAGTTTTGGAACAGATTCCAATCTGAGCTCTTGACTAATGTGACCCTTAGGTTTAACAGACAGCGTCTCTGGAATATTGACTTAGTATTGTCTGCCTCGTCTTTAAATGTTACGGGCCCATGGTGATTTGTAACGGTAATGGGTGAAGGAGAAAGCCATGATCATTTTTAACTACACGGTAGAGGAGCAAATGTCGGCGGTTTGGCCCGCGGCAGCGCTCCAGGGATTTTGAAAGGGATCATGGAAAGTCTTCCCTGATGCCAAACGCCACAGCCATTATCCCACGCAATCTCCAATCTCAGATTCAGCCCTTCAATCTTTTATTTTCTCCCTCTGTGCCTGCTCCAGAAACCCAGTGGGCTGTCTACGTAGGCAGCATTTTAAGGAATCATAGGCATACTCCCAAAACCTTTCGGGGAAGTAGGCAATCCCATAATTCACTAGAATAAACTCTATCATATACTTCACCCAAATGTCAGTCTAATTCATACAAGACAAAAAGTATAAATGAGCTGTAGTTCAGTAAATAATGTGTCAGAACAAATTCATTTTGGTAATGTCAGATTACTTTGATAGAAAGGTATTTAATGGATTACAGTCCACCAAAAATTTCAGACAACTGTTAGTATGGCAATATTTACACAGCTATCAATACTTTGTTGACCAGTTACCAAGCAATATTTAATTTAGTTAAGTCTGTGGTGTAAAAAGGTTGCATTAACAATTAAAGAAAAAACTCGGTCAGGTCAAAGTGTATGAATAATTTCCCAAATGTTGATTGATTTTACTGGTAATCCACTGTATGAAGATTTTTTGGGTATAATATGCCACAGTTTACTTTATTTTGCTATGCTCATTTATATAAATGAACTATAGTGTCCTGCACCCACTTGTAAAAAAATATGAACAATTATGCATTTTTTTTTTATGTGTGTTTATGCATATTATTGCATTGTTATTTTAGTATTATTAGTATTATTATTAAGTGTTATTTTAGTATTAATTATACACTAATACAGATTTTATTAGTAATTTGAAATGGCTTTTGTTTTTGTATTTTCATTTTAATTTACCAGTTGTTTGATTTTTAACAGGTTTATGTGATTATTATTATTATTATTATTATTATTATTATTATTATGATTTATTATTATTATGATTTATTATTATATTATTATGAATAATGATTTATTATTTATTTTAGTGCTTCGTAGCTTATTTTAGTTAGTTGTCACAGTTCTAATATTTGTTTAGTTTAAAAAAAAACATATATATATATATATATATATAAAAATTAAAAAAATACTTAATGATGAAAATAATAATAATAGCTTCTCGTGTAAAGCGTTCTATTTTACTAGTAATATATGAAGATTGCGATTTTAATTTTTTGTATTTTTGTAATTAATTTATTACTTAGTAAAATAATAATTAATTGTCATCAGATAATCAGATAAAATTATAAAACATAAAAAAGTTAAAATTTGTTATTTTATCATCTTTTAAACATACAAAACGAAAAAACTATAATATTTTTTTTTATTTACTTAATTCTGACTCTTAGCTTAGATTTTTGTAATTTTCGTAATTAATTTATTATTTAATAAAAAATCATTAATTATCATCAGATAATCAGATGAAGTTATTAAACACATTTTTAAAATAAAAAATTCTTATTTTATAATCTTTTAAATATACAAAACAACATTGGCAAAGAATCAGCCATACAACAGCAACCAAAACAATGGCAAAAAAAATACATTTTAAAAAATGTTGTACTTTTCATTTTAGTGCTTCATATCTCATTTCAGTTAGTTGCCACATTACTAATATTTGTTTAGTTTAAACAATTTTTTTTGTTTTATTTTATTTATGCTAAAAAATTGTTTTAATATTTTTAAGATTTACTTAATTCTGACTCTTAGATTTTTGTAATTTTTATATTTCATTTATTTTTTAATTAATAAAAATATTAATTGTCATCAGATAATCAGATGAAGTTATGAAACATTAACAATTTTTTTTTTAATCAAAATTTGTTATTTTATCATCTTTGGTTTTATTTTGATTAATTTTTTTATTTTTTATTATAACAACCCAGATTGTTTGCTTTGCAACATCAGTAGTTTCTGCTTATCTAGAGCATTCTAAATTGTTCATTTGTAAGCTCAGTAGGCGTCTGTGTGTGTGTTTATTTTTTTTCCAGTATAGCTGGCATGAACATGATCATGCATTTTTCTTTGTGCGTGCATGAGGTTGCCTTTTTTAAAATCCTTTTCTATTTTGATCCACACCACATCTGAGGGCTTTCCACACACATCTGACACATGTCTGTGGTTTTGTCTTTTTCATCCTGTTATTCAAGTATTCCGGTAGTGGCTTTGAGTTTTAAAGGTGTTGGAAGTCTTTGATCAGCTCTCTGGCTTGTAAAGGTCACATTTCCAGCCGCCATTGCTGTTCTAATCATTGTGAACTACTGAATGGATTACTCTGTTCTTGTTAAATCAGGCCCAAGGATTAATTTGTGGTGTTTTCTGAGGTAAGCATCCAAGCAACACTAATAATAGTTTGATTTTTACACAAACTCTGTAAATTTTACTATACAATAGTCATAAATTTCTGCCATAATTTTTTCAAGTTTTTTTTTGTGGCTGTAATCAGACGCATTTATAAAATGTTAACATTAATACTTTTAATATTAAAAATAAATTGCTACATTTGATTTAGTCAACATTTTGAAAATATTCAAATTCGGTGACATTCCGAATTATACAGTAAATTCTACTTTTATGACTGAATTCTGCTATTATTAATATTTACTTGATATTTGAAGTGAGTACGTAATGCTTCACTCTTAATCTTGATCTGGTACTTGCAGTGTCACAGATGTGCTTTAGTTACTGCAGTTTTATGAGGCCACTAGTGAAACACTATCAGTTCTGTTCACCTGCGATGCCTCGTAATCTCCAGGTTTTGAACATGATGTTGACGTTTACGTTCATTATTAGCTGGTCAGTTTCGCCCGAGGCATTTTGTAGCAGCACAACTGAACCTCTGCTCTTTGACCTCATAAATTATTGGAAGGGCTTTCAGCGAGCTTTAACAAGCGTATGGTGACTTATATTTCCGATTCGACTGTATTCATTTGAGTTGGAAATGGAAGTTCAGCCACAGTCAGACATTGTTCTGGTCCCGTTGATGGAGTCTGATATTCTAGTCATCATTTTTTTTTTTTAAAAGTGACATTTAGTGGTCACATACTTGTGTATAATGCCACTCAAGTTCACTTCAAGTTAAAAAGTCAAATATTTAATGTCAATTTATTCATGTAGCCATGTGATAACTATGAAAATATGCAGTTAGCAGATGATTATTGCAAAATAAACCCCTTCATGATGATATTAGGCAGTCTTTGTCATCCTATCAGGGTTCATTTCACTGTACATTATCACTCATTTTGTTTGTATATGTGTTTTGGTATGATGCATCTAGAAGCTCTAATGTCCAAATAAAACTGGGCCATTCTGTGTCAAATCAGCCAAATTTCAGAAACTCAAATTTTTGATTTTGCTAATATTTTTTCTGAAGAAAGATAAACATGTATAGTGATGAATGCCAAAATATTAAATGTCATGGATGAATATTTACTGAGTAATCCACTATTTTGTAGAGGGAGGTTAAAATGGCAATTTTCACCTGAGACTTGGAGCCAAAATTCAAGGGGGTTAAAATGACTTCAGAAAGATGCAAGCATCTTCATTTTATTTTTACACAGAGCTTGTTAGTTCTATTAGTAAAATCTGTTGACTTTAGCAATCTTTGTTATATTAAGTACCAGTGGTGACCAATTAAAAATGGGGAAACAGCACTTTTCCAGTTTTTACTCTGAAGTTTCCATGCCTGTAACTCCATGGGTATATTGTCAAATCGTACACATTTTCAGTGGTTAAAAACCAAATGTATGTCAGTTTGCAAAAAATATGAAGCTTCTCTTCTTTTAAAGAGGAATGTCTGCAAAAATCAAATCATGCTGAAACTATGTGTGATGTATCTCATTTCCTTCTGTCAAGACAACTGCATTGATATCTGTCTGAGTGATTTTTCCAAAGTTTGCGTGCCTAACTTTTCGAATCTATATGGTTTAATTCTAGTGATATCAAGATTTGAACTCTTAAACTCTTAGAACACTTGTTAGCTTCACAAGCTGTTAAAATGAACAAAATCCCTCCTTCCTAATAACTCTGAAACTGATTTAAATATAGAATCTTATGAGTAGACTACAAAGAGCAAGGTAATGTGTCTCAACCTGACAATTTCAGTGCATTTTTAGCACTCACTTTTGATAGAGGGAAACAAGATACAATTCTAATTTCAACATTATTTATTCTTTAGTCATTTCAGTGTAGTTCTTTTAATAAAATAAGAATCGGCTGTATACAAAGTGACCAATATTTGGTTTTTGACCACTGAAAATGTGTAATATTCAACTATCTGGACATGGAGTCTCATTGAGGTCGCTGTATCTCTGGGACTGAATGATGTAGGGTTTTGAAAATGAAGATTCTGAAAGAAAAGTTTATTAAGAGCTAGAATCTAAAATCATATTGAGATATCTTTAATACTTCTTGAGTTATAGGCACACAAACTTTGGAAAAAAGTCTCTTCTGCTCACCAAGCCTGCAATTTTTTCATTTAAAATAACTGTTTTGTATTTAAATAAATATATTTTAAAATGTAATTTATTCATGTGATTTCAAAGCTGAATTTTTAGCATCATTACTCCAATGCTACTGCTAAATATACCTACTGTTTTATTTGTTTATTACGTGTATTTGTAACATGTAGCCTATCTTTGTTCTTATTTTTTTTATAACAAAGATTTAAAAATGACAAAAATGCCTAAACATCTGCTATTATTTTTATTTTATATTTTTTTACCATCTAAGGCAAAAATGTTCAGAAGAACAGCATTTATCTGAAATGGAAATCTTTGTCTTTATCATCACTTTTGATCAATTTAAAGCATCCTTGATAAATAAAAGTACAATTTCTATAATTTCTTATTCAAACTTTTGAATGGTTTAGTGTATAATGTTACAAAAGCTTTTTATTTCAGATAAATGCTGATCTTTGGATCTTTCTATTCATCAAAGAATCCTGAAAAAATGTACTCAACTGTTTTAAATAACGATAATACTAATAAAATATGTTTCTTGAACAGCAAATCAGCATATTAGAATGATTTCTGAAGGATCACTGAAGACTGGAGTAATGATGCTGAAAATTCAGCTTTGGTCACAGGAATAAATTACATTTTAAAATATTTTCAAATAAAAAACAGTTATTTTAAATAGTAAAAATATTTCAGAATTTTAACTTTTTTTTGCTGTACTTTGGATCAAATAAATGGAGGCTTGGTGAGCAGAAGTGACTTCTTTAAAAAAACATTACAACTTTTGACTGATAATGTAGCATGGAATGCCACGGAATTCGTCAGTTTTTAGATGAATAAATCAAGTATGTCTGTCACTTAATTTGAATTACGTTATAGGCTAGACTAGTATCTGTGAATATTAAATAAAAATTAGTGGTGGGCCGTTATCGGCGTTAACGTGCTGCGTTAACGTGAGACTCTTATCGGGCATTAATCTATTCTCAAAGTTGGGTTGGGAGCTGGGTCTATACTACGCAAGCTATGATGACTTTCACCTTGATATTTTAGCGCGGATGTATACCTAGCCGAATTGCACTGTAGGGGGCGAGAACGAGTCTTCGAACCAGTGTGTATGCCTACTGTGAAATTACCACATCGAACGAGACGTGCTAACATGGATGCAGCTATGAAGCCGCCGGGTTTGCTTCAGGGCAGGGGCTTTGCTAGACCCTTTTTACTGGGGCACGTGCCCAATTTAATTTACTTTGATAATCCCGAAATAAAGACATTAAACTATATGCAACAACTGAATTGACGCTTCTAAAAGCAACGCAGTTTAACCGAAGACTATGCACGCAGATATCCATGCCCGTGCGCGCCTGTCTATTTAACTGGAACGCGCACGTCGCGCAGCCTTTTACACAGAAGGACATGCAGTGTAGGAATAGTTGGTTACACAAGTTTGTATAGTTAATCGTGTTGTAAATGCAATTGTCAAGCAGTTTGTGATGCATTTTGGAAACAGGAGATGAGCCCCTGGTCTAATGCGCCACCTGGCTTGAGAAACCCGTTCTCAAAGACTTACTTTTAGTCATTATTTGGGTAGCACACATATTCTGAATGCCTTCGGCAGAATTCAAATTAGCTATTTTAATCTAGATTAATCTAGATTAATTCCAAGATTACAGTGAGATTAATCTAGATTAAAAAAATTAATCTATGCCCACCACTAATAAAAATATATATTTTTATTTGTTTTGTTAATAAAAGTTCTATGAGTTTGATTTGTATTTTGTTGTTGCTTGAATTGAATCAATGGTGATTTGCCGGTAATTTGAAAGTGAAAGTAAAATTCGCACAATGAAAGGAAAGAGAGGAAATAGGGAAAACGTACCTGTTTTGGGCTTATTTTTTAATGGAATAAATGTTTTTGTTATTATATAGAGAGTAAAGTACCGAAAAAAAGTATCGTTGGGTGTGGGCACTAAATTTCAAGAACCGATACCAGTACTGTACCAGTTAAAATGTGAAAGTTATCCAACCCTAGTAATGTACATTATAGTGATTCGTTGTTTTTGAAAATAGCCTGTGAAACAGTATGCATAATCCAAGCATAAACATTTTCAACTAGTATATTGTGCTCACATTTGGACATAATAATAATAATAATAATAATAATAATAATTGCATTTTAGTAAGTATAAAAGCATAACAAACAACTATTGCTAATCAAAAAATGATCACAATAGTTTCATTTTATTAACTATGAACAAGTAGCAGAAAAACAGTTCAATTATTTGTGGTTGATATAAAAATATAAATTTATTTATTTTTATATACAGATGTCATACTTATATTTATAAAGTAAATATATAGTACATTTCCTAAAAACTTATTTTTTGATTAGTAATATGCATTGCTAAGAACTTCATTTGGACAACTTTTAAATGTGATTTTCTCTCTCTCTCTCTCTATATATATATATATAATTTTTTTTTTTTTTTTTTTTTTTTTTTTGCACCCTCAGATTCCAGATTTTCAAAAAGTTGTGTCTCGGCCAAATATTGTCCTATCCTAAAAACCATACATCAGTGGAAAACATATTTATTCAGCTTTCAGATGACCCTTATGACTGGTTTTAGATTATTTATGTGATTTTAATGTTTAATTTAACTTCTTGGAGACTGTTTTAATGTGCTGAATCCGTATGTTGAGTGGTTATTGATTATGAAACACTGTAGTCTTGCACATGCCTAGTTAGTATGCTGTTCTAGCCACTGTGATCATCTTTAGCTTTAGCATCTTTGAGCCCCCGTTGTAACAAAAAATCAAAAAGCTTTGTGTGTTTTCCACAGCAGGACGCTCATACATTAGGAGCGGAGGACAGTGTTTATAGCTGTTTCTGTCTAGCGGTGACCTCTGGTGACCTGAATGCAGTCAGTGTGCGCTTCACCAACACTGTTGTTTCAGCTGTGTGTGTGTGTGTGTGTGTGGCTGGTAGCGCATGTCTTTTGCTTTTGTGTTCGTGGACACAGTCGGCTGCGGTCAGATTGGTTGGTTTGTGGCCAGAATCTGAGAGCCTGCAGTGTGTCGCTTACTTTGATCTTCTCAGGTTGTTCTGGTCTTGCCAAGAAGAGTGAGGGCGCAGTATGTTAACATGCTAATTTAAGCTCTGTAAAATGGACAGGATGTAGTATTTATTAGAATGACGGCAGAAAACACAGAGAAAGGTCTTAAGGCTCGCATTGTGCTCTTTCATGGCTCAGGGACTTTTCAAAAATGTTTCATTTAAGTATTAACTATCACACCAAAGTTTCTCTTAAAATTCCTCAGACACAAAAAATACATAATTATGATATTTTATCTTACAATTCAGACTTTTTTCACAGAATTCTGACTTTCTTTCCTGGAATTCTGAGTTTACAACATGCTATTTTTTTTTTCAGCATG
>NC_133368.1:47592854-47649143 GCF_049309525.1 Garra rufa | reverse complement strand
ATCATGTGACTGGAGTAATGATGCTAAAAATTCAGCTTTGATTACAGGAATAAATTACATTTTAACATATTCAAATAGAACACAGTTATTTTCAAAAAAAAATTCTGTTTTTGCTGTACTTTGGATCAAGTAAATAAAGCTTGGTGAGCAGAAAATACTTATTTAAAAAGCATTTAAAATCTTACTGTTCAAAAACTTCTGACTGGTAGTGTATTTCAAAACTCTTCATAACACAAATTTGAAAAGTAGCAAAATGTAAAACAGTAGGTGAGGCATGAGAAATATAAAAATGCATAAATTTGATAAATTTAATAAAAAAGTACTGATAAATAACAGTTAAGTCTAATTAAAACAAATTGTTTTTAATGTTTTTTTTTTATTGTGAGGAGCCCTTTTTTATAATAAATCAGTTATTTTAGGGTACTGTTTCATTTATGATACTACCTTGGAAGGCAGCTGACTATGTAGACAGCATTATGGCTCACTATAAAAATATAGTGAGCAAAGCTACTGGATTCATTCAAATGTCATTCTCTGAGGTCATACTTGTACCTATAGATAACTGACACCTGTAAAATGATAAAAGCACATTCAGGTGAGGTCATTACTTCTGTTTTGTGCTTTGTTGCTGTCCAGAGCGGATTTTATAGCTTAAAAGCTTCATTTCAAATCAGGCTGTGGCATGTTAGCTATGACTGAAGTGTCTTTTGTGAATAAAGACTTTTACTTTTGTGCCAAGCTGCTGGCACACAACTAGAGATGAAAGGGATTGTGGAACTCTCAGCTGATTGGCTCAGAATACTGTAGCTCCGCCTCCCAGGTGGCTTTCTAATGTGATTGATAGATTCGTTTATTTCTTGACAATTTATGTGGTTGTCACTCCTGTAAGTGGTTGATTGTTCATCATAAATTAAACTTTTATTATTTGTAAAGTGATGTCACCTGTGGAGATTCATCCAAGTAATTCATCATGCAATTTGTTTTTGATCATAATCCTTTTTTTTTGATTAGTCACGCAGCCCTATTCAAATGTGTGTGAAGAATATGTTTGCTATACTGTCTTTGAGATCATGTACGCATCTCTGTCTGTGCTTCATCAACTAATGACATCACTGGCAATCCATCATGGGGCCCTTGAAACCTCTTATGACAACATTACCATGGGAACGCCCCTTGTCGATTCTCTGAAGTGTTGTTTTCAGCTGTAGAAATGTGTTCATCATGCATTAATCATGTTTTACACACCCTGTCTGTCAGTCTTTATGTCTCTATATCAGTGAAAACACTTTCCATATCTTTTGTTGTTTATGTCAAAGGTCATGCACAAGTCATTTGTTTGGTGCAAATTCATCTGTAGCTTGTAGAAACTTGTCAAATTACGGTGTCACACAACCTGTCCATGTTGGTGTTTGTCTATTTTGATTGCAGCTGTTGACATTTGTAGGGCCCTGTGAAATCTGTTTTTTTTTTTTTAACCAAATTCTATAAATTTTTTTCCAAGTTCCTTCCCCCCTCCCATTTTTATTTTTTATAAAATCCATATTATTAAAATTTTTATTTAATTAACATTCCGTTTAATTGTTTATTTAATTAACATTCCGTTTTATTTATTTTTTTGCACCATTTTTTTTTCTTTTTAGTTTTCTGGATTCAGTTTTAATTGTTAAAAAAATCAAAAGGTATGTCTAATTAATTAAAACCATAAAACTTTTAAACACAATTTAACATAAATTGAAATAAAAGTTTAACATTAATTACATGTTTAGGGTCTTATGAAAACAATTTTTATTTATTTATATTTATATATTTATTAAACATTATGTTATGTTTATTTTATATGCTAAATTCCTTTTTTTCATTTTAAATTTTCCAGTTTGTAAATTTTTTCTGGATTCAGTTTTAATTGTTAAATAAAATCAAAAAGGTATGTCTAATTAATTAAAATCATGAAACTTACACAATTTAACATTATATTATTAAATGTTTAATATAAATTACTTTTTTAGGGCCCTATTTATTTATTTAACATTCTGTTTTATTTTTTTGGGGCCAAATACCTTTTTTCTTTTTAAATTTTCCATTTTGTTAATTTTTTTTTACTTTTTCTGGATTCAGTTTTAATTGTTAAATAAAATCAAAAGGTATGTCTAATTAATTAAAATCATGAAGCTTACACAATTTAACATTATATTATTAAAAGTTTAATATAAATTACATTTTTAGGGCCCTATTTATTTATTTATTTAACATTCTGTTTTATTTTTTTGGGCCAAATACCTTTTTTTCTTAAATTTTTTCTATTTTGTTCATATTTTTAGTTTTTGTGAAACTAGTTTTAATTGTTAAATAGGCTATATGTCGAACGTCACCTGACCAACCCCGGAAAACAGGTCTCATTGCTTCCGCTTGTCGGAGAACGTGTTAATAGCCGTAATAAATAATGGCGATATCGACGGACTTTTAAGGTAATCAGTTAAACAAGCCAGCTGTTTATTGTGGACGTTTCATTCGATATTTATATATAAATGTTAGTGAAAAGAATAAAAATTTAAAACTTTTATATATCAATCCACATATGTGATGGACATTGGTTATGATCATTTTTAGTGTCTACTTTGAATGAATCTTGAGTAAATCATGTTCATATTTAAAGAGGGATATGCAAAACGCGTGAACCGGAAGCAACGAGACCTGTTTAGCAGAAAACGGAAGCCTGTTGGGCATAACCCCTATTAAATTAAAAGGTACGATAAAATAATCAAAATCATGAAACATACACAATTTAACATTAATTAATTAAAAGTTTAACATAAATTACATTTTAGGGCCAGGTTTCATTTATTTATTTATTTTTTTTAACATTCAGTTTTATTTTTTTTGCACCAAATTCCTTTTTTTCCTTTTAAATTTTCTATTTTGTTGGGTTCAGTTTTAATTGTTAAATGAAATCAAAAGGTATGGCTAACTAATTAAAATTATTTTCAACATCAATTTATTAAAAGTTTAACATAAATTACATAAACATAAATTCAAATTAGCCATTTTAATCTAGATTAATTCCAAGATTACAGTGAGATTAATCTAGATTAAATTAATCTATGCCCACCACTACTTATTTCACATTCAGTTTAATTTTTTTCCCCAAAATTCCTTTTTTTTTTCAGTTTTAATTTTCCTTTTTTTTTTTTTTTTTTTTTTTACAGTTTTTAGTTTTTGTGAATTCAGTTTGAATTAACAAATGAAATCAAAAGGTATGTCTAATTTATTATTTAACTCGCGCAATTTAACAACAATTTATTAAAAGTTCAACATAAGCAACATTTTAGAGCCATATGAAAATTTTCATTTTTAATTATTTATTTATTTTTTAAAACAAATTCCTTTCTTTTCCCCAAAATTCCTTTTTTTATTAAAAAAAATTTCTGGATGCCATTTTTTTGTTGTTAGTTATTTTCTGGATTCAGTTTTAATTGTTAAATGCAATCATAAGGTATGTCTAATTAATTACTAATTAATCTTGAAACTTAACAACAACTAATAAAAAATTAAATCAAAAATGCCATTTTTAGAAATGTTGTCATTTGACGAACATGCAAACTTCATATTTAAATAGCAGTCTTTTTACGCTTTAAAATTCACTGACACAGTTTGATTAATTGTTCAGCACAACTTTTGATTTATTTATCCAGAAATGGCCAAATTCTGTAACATTCCGCTTTATACAGTAAATTCCATTTTTATGACTGGATTGCATAATTGTCTGCATTTTCTGCCTAAAGTTTGTAAAGTTACTAATTTTAATGCAGTGATTTACTAGGACTAGTCTAGACTAGTTCTCTGGTTCCTCTGTCTTTCTTTTGTTACTGTATTAATTGTCAGCCTCTCTCTCTTGTTCCCACTGGGACGGTTCCGGCCGTTCAGTATCTCTGCTGTTGCCTTGAATGAGGAATGACAAGTTTTGTCAGCTCTTGATGTGGCTGACGCTGGAATCGTTTTGCTGTCTTGTCATTTGATGACGTCCCGGTTGGGGAATTAGTGGTATATTTACGTCCAGGCCGACTGGGACTTGTGCACTACAAACTCCAGATGAATAGCAGCACATGTTGTCTGAATTCGAGGAGTGGAGGCTGTTTTTACACTTTGCTGAATATCATATTGCCATTCTGAAAGGCTTTGGAGCTCAGATTCAGTCTTGAATTACTGATGTCCTCACACTGTCTTAGAATACAGAGCAGGGTTCGACAATGATGATGGCCTGCGGCCAGTATAAGAGAAGAGCAGACCGGTTGTCACTTGTGCCTTATGCAGTCAATAAGCAAGCAGAGATGCAAACTATTAAAGGGACATACACAAAGAGTGCATTCTGGTGTTTAGAATATATTATTTAGGTTTATTATTTTATTTATTAGTAAAACTGATTGATTAATTCATTTATTTTTTGACCCTTTAACCTTGATCTTTTATTGCTTTTTTTTTTGGTAAAAGACCTCAAGTACCCGCTTTATGTCTGTATGTATTTGTTTTTTATATAATATAACAAATAAATAAATATATTATGTGTATTATATACATATATAAATTGTAATACTTTTCAGTATCATATGCATATATAATTTAATATACAATATATAATGTATATATAAATGTTTAGTCAGTTAAACATTTTTTTTGGCATAGAAATGAATACTTTTATGTAGCAAGGATGCTTTAAAATGATTAAAAGTGATGATAAAGACATTTATAATGTTAAATTCCAAAAAAAATAATAAAAATAATAAATGTTTTTTTGAGCAGCAAATCAAAATATTAGAATGATTTCTGAAGAATCATGTGACTGAAGTAGTGATGCTAAAAATTCAGCTTTAAAATCACAGGAATAAATTACATTTTAAAATATATTCAAATAAAAAACAGTTATTTTGAAAAGTAAAAATATTTCAAAATTGTACTGTTTTTGTAAAATTGTACTTTGGAACAAATAAATACAGGCTTGGTGAGCAGAAGAGACTTCTTTAAAAAATTAAAAATCTTACTGTTCAAAAGGGAAAAAAGTTTGTATTTATTGTAAATGTGAATGTTTTATTATTTTTATTCTATTCAAGTGAAAGTCCAGACCTGACATCAGATCTTTGTTCCTCTTTCCTCTTTTTTCTTTATAAATATTTATTTAACACTGAACATTTTTAACATTCTAGTAGACATTATAGCCTACCAACAAAGCACAATTTAACTTAAAAATTAATAAGTTAATAAAATAATATTCTTTGGCCATTTTTAAGACCACCTTCTTGAATCAGGCATGTGTTTTTAATGTACAAATAAATGCAGCCTTGCTGAGCAAAGGAGAATGTTATAATACATGTATTAATAGAGCTGTTGTAATGATTGTTAGCATTATTTTTGTCTTACATTTTTTATTTTATTTTACAGAACAACAGTAAAATTACAATACTGACATTTATGAATGTTGACTTTTATTTCGGCAGAAACCCACAAGAAGACATCAGTACTACTTTTTGCTGACAGCAGCAGATTTATGAATGATTCTCATCAGGCAGATTTTCCTTGCGCTTTGGACTTTGAACCCTGGCTAAGGAGCTCTTGTAGTGCTGTCAGAATACACACAATTTGTGCGTGTATTAGATAACATAACATTCTGTAGTTTATTTACTAATGGTTTAAGGCCGTTTGGCGATTTCAGTCATCATACAGTAACAGCAACAACCAGCCCTTTCTCTTCTCGTGAAAGACATGCGATGCGATACTAAAGTCTCTCGCTGTCGGTGCTTGTAATGATTTTTGCTTCTTTCTCTGACATTTTTAAATGCTTCCACACTGCTGACATGTTTGCTGCATTAGTGCACACCTCTATTTGATCACGTGACGTCATTGTTCGGTATCATTTATATTCTGCCTTTTTGCTTATTCGGTTTCTTATTTCGGTTGTTGAACATTCAGTGCATCCCAAGTATATCAAAGCGACTTACATTGTAATACATTTGATCAGTTTACCTAGGAATTGAACCCATGACCTTGGTGTTGCAAGCGGCATGCTCAACTCTTTGATCTACAGACTTTTGGAACAGCTTTTGTGTCTGGAATGCCTATAAATGCTTTCTAGTTAGGTAGTTCACTAAGTTTTGGAACAGATTCCAATCTGAGCTCTTGACTAATGTGACCCTTAGGTTTAACAGACAGCGTCTCTGGAATATTGACTTAGTATTGTCTGCCTCGTCTTAAAATGTTACGGGCCCATGGTGATTTGTAACGGTAATGGGTGAAGGAGAAAGCCATGATCATTTTTAACTACACGGTAGAGGAGCAAATGTCGGCGGTTTGGCCCGCGGCAGCGCTCCAGGGATTTTGAAAGGGATCATGGAAAGTCTTCCCTGATGCCAAACGCCACAGCCATTATCCCACGCAATCTCCAATCTCAGATTCAGCCCTTCAATCTTTTATTTTCTCCCTCTGTGCCTGCTCCAGAAACCCAGTGGGCTGTCTACGTAGGCAGCATTTTAAGGAATCATAGGCATACTCCCAAAACCTTTCGGGGAAGTAGGCAATCCCATAATTCACTAGAATAAACTCTATCATATACTTCACCCAAATGTCAGTCTAATTCATACAAGACAAAAAGTATAAATGAGCTGTAGTTCAGTAAATAATGTGTCAGAACAAATTCATTTTGGTAATGTCTGATTACTTTGATAGAAAGGTATTTAATGGATTACAGTCCACCAAAAATTTCAGACAACTGTTAGTATGGCAATATTTACACAGCTATCAATTCTTTGTTGTTTTAGTATTAATTATACACTAATACAGATTTTATTAGTAATTTGAAATAGCTTTTGTTTTTGTATTTTCATTTTAATTTACCAGTTGTTTGATTTTTAACAGGATTATGTGATTTTTATTATTATTATTATTATTATGATTTTTTTTTATTAGTTTTTAATTTAAATATACTATTTGGATTATTTATTTTTACTTGAGGTTTAGTTTTCATTTTAGTTTTTCATTTTAGTGCTTCGTAGCTTATTTTAGTTAGTTGTCACATTTCTAATATTTGTTTAGTTTTTAAACATTTTTTTTATTTTAATTTAGCTTTATTTAAAAAAAAATTATATATATATATATATAAATAAAAAAAAATTACTTAATGATGAAAATAATAATAATAGCTTAGAAGTACTTTCTTCTTGTGTAAACCGTTCTATTTTACTAGTAATATATTCCGGTCATAATTTCTTAAAGTTTTTTGTGACCGTTTATAGTGATTTTAATTTTAATTTTTGTATTTTTGTGTTTTTTGTAATTAATTTATTACTTAGTAAAATAATAATTAATTTTCATTAGATAAAATTATAAAACATAAAAAAGTCAAAATTTGTTATTTTATCATCTTTTAAACATACAAAACTAAAAAACTATAATATTTTTTTTAAATTTACTTAATTCTGACTCTTAGCTTAGATTTTTGTAATTTTCGTAATTAATTTATTAATTAATAAAAAATCATTCACTATCATCAGATAATCAGATGAAGTTATTAAACATTAACACATTTTTTAAATCAAAATTTCTTATTTTATCATCTTTTAAATATACAAAACAACATTGGCAAACAATCAGCCATACAACAGCAACCAAAACATTGGCAAAAAAATTACATTTTAAAAAATGTTGTAGTTTTCATTTTAGTGCTTCATATCTCATTTCAGTTAGTTGCCACATTTCTAATATTTGTTTAGTTTAAACATTTTTTTTTGTTTTATTTTATTTATGCTAAAAATTTGTTTTAATATTTTTAAGATTTACTTAATTCTGACTCTTAGATTTTTGTAATTTTTATATTTCATTTATTTTTTAATTAATAAAAATATTAATTGTCATCAGATAATCAGATGAAGTTATGAAACATTAACAAATTTTTTTTAATCAAAATTTGTTATTTTATCATCTTTGGTTTTATTTATTTATTTATTTATTTTTTATTATAACAACCCAGATTGTTTGCTTTGCAACATCAGTAGTTTCTGCTTATCTAGAGCATTCTAAATTGGTCACTTGTAAGCTCAGTAGGCGTCTGTGTGTGTGTTTATTTTTTTTCCAGTATAGCTGGCATGAACATGATCATGCATTTTTCTTTGTGCGTGCATGAGGTTGCCTTTTTTAAAATCCTTTTCTATTTTGATCCACACCACATCTGAGGGCTTTCCACACACATCTGACACATGTCTGTGGTTTTGTCTTTTTCATCCTGTTATTCAAGTATTCCGGTAGTGGCTTTGAGTTTTAAAGGTGTTGGAAGTCTTTGATCAGCTCTCTGGCTTGTAAAGGTCACATTTCCAGCCGCCATTGCTGTTCTTAATCATTGTGAACTACTGAATGGATTACCCTGTTCTTGTTAAATCAGGCCCAAGGATTAATTTGTGGTGTTTTCTGAGGTAAGCATCCAAGCAACACTAATAATAGTTTGATTTTTACACAAATTCTGTAAATTTTACTATACAATAGTCATAAATTTCTGTCATAATTTTTTCAAGTTTTTTTGTGGCTGTAATCGGACGCATTTATAAAATGTTAACATTAATACTTTTAATATTAAAAATAAATTGCTACATTTGATTTATTCAACATTTTGAAAATATTCAAATTCGGTGACATTCCGAATTATACAGTAAATTCTACTTTTATGACTGAATTCTGCTATTATTAATATTTACTTGATATTTGAAGTGAGTACGTAATGCTTCACTCTTAATCTTGATCTGGTGCTTGCAGTGTCACAGATGTGCTTTAGTTACTGCAGTTTTATGAGGCCACTAGTGAAACACTATCAGTTCTGTTCACCTGCGATGCCTCGTAATCTCCAGGTTTTGAACATGATGTTGACGTTTACGTTCATTATTAGCTGGTCAGTTTCGCCCGAGGCATTTTGTAGCAGCACAACTGAACCTCTGCTCTTTGACCTCATAAATTATTGGAAGGGCTTTCAGCGAACTTTAACAAGCGTATGGTGACTTATATTTCCGATTTGACTGTATTCATTTGAGCTGGAAATGGAAGTTCAGCCACAGTCAGACATTGTTCTGGTCCCGTTGATGGAGTCTGATATTCTAGTCATCATTTTTTTTTTAAAAGTGACATTTAGTGGTCACATACTTGTGTATAATGCCACTCAAGTTCACTTCAAGTTAAAAAGTCAAATATTTAATGTCAATTTATTCAGGTAGCCATGTGATAACTATGAAAATATGCAGTTAGCAGATGATTATTGCAAAATAAACCCCGTCATGATGATATAAGGCAGTCTTTGTCATCCTATCAGGGTTCATTTCACTGTACATTATCACTCATTTTGTTTGTATATGTGTTTTGGTATGATGCATCTAGAAGCTCTAATGTCCAAATAAAACTGGGCCATTCTGTGTCAAATCAGCCAAATTTCAGAAACTCAAATTTTTGATTTTGCTAATATTTTTTCTGAAGAAAGATAAACATGTATAGTGATGAATGCCAAAATATTAAATGTCATGGATGAATATTTACTGAGTAATCCACTATTTTGTAGAGGGAGGTTAAAATGGCAATTTTCACCTGAGACTTGGAGCCAAAATTCAAGGGGGTTAAAATGACTTCAGAAAGATGCAAGCATCTTCATTTTATTTTTACACAGAGCTTGTTAGTTCTATTAGTAAAATCTGTTGACTTTAGCAATCTTTGTTATATTAAGTACCAGTGGTGACCAATTAAAAATGGGGAAACAGCACTTTTCCAGTTTTTACTCTGAAGTTTCCATGCCTGTAACTCCATGGGTATATTGTCAAATCGTACACATTTTCAGTGGTTAAAAACCAAATGTATGTCAGTTTGCAAAAAATATGAAGCTTCTCTTCTTTTAAAGAGGAATGTCTGCAAAAATCAAATCATGCTGAAACTATGTGTGATGTATCTCATTTCCTTCTGTCAAGACAACTGCATTGATATCTGTCTGAGTGATTTTTCCAAAGTTTGCGTGCCTAACTTTTCGAATCTATATGGTTTAATTCTAGTGATATCAAGATTTGAACTCTTAAACTCTTAGAACACTTGTTAGCTTCACAAGCTGTTAAAATGAACAAAATCCCTCCTTCCTAATAACTCTGAAACTGATTTAAATATAGAATCTTATGAGTAGACTACAAAGAGCAAGGTAATGTGTCTCAACCTGACAATTTCAGTGCATTTTTAGCACTCACTTTTGATAGAGGGAAACAAGATACAATTCTAATTTCAACATTATTTATTCTTTAGTCATTTCAGTGTAGTTCTTTTAATAAAATAAGAATCGGCTGTATACAAAGTGACCAATATTTGGTTTTTGACCACTGAAAATGTGTAATATTCAACTATCTGGACATGGAGTCTCATTGAGGTCGCTGTATCTCTGGGACTGAATGATGTAGGGTTTTGAAAATGAAGATTCTGAAAGAAAAGTTTATTAAGAGCTAGAATCTAAAATCATATTGAGATATCTTTAATACTTCTTGAGTTATAGGCACACAAACTTTGGAAAAAACACAGGTATGTTTAATGCAGTTGTCTTGACAGAAGGAAACGAGATGCATCTCTAGGTTTAACATTATTTGTTCATCAGACATTCCTCTTTAAAAGAAAATAAGTATTATATTTTTGTAAAGTGATCCACATTTGGGTTTTGGCCATAGAAAATGTGTAATATTCAACTATCTGGACATGAAGCCTCATTGAGGTCGCTGTGTCTCTGTTACTGAATGATGATTTGAAAATGAAGTTTCTGAAAGAAAAGTTTATTAAGAGCTAGAATCTAAAATCATATTGAGATATCTTTAATACTTCTTGAGTTATAGGCACACAAACTTTGGAAAAAGCACAGGTATGTTTAATGCAGTTGTCTTGACAGAAGGAAATGAGACGCATCTCTAGCTTCAACATTATTTGTTCATCAGACATTCCTCTTTAAAAGAAAAGAAGTATTATATTTTATGTAAAGTGACCCACATTTGGTTTTTGGCCACTGAAAATGTGTACAAGTTAACGATTTACTCCTGGAGCCATATTGAAATTCCAATATCTCTGGAACCAAATCATATAGGGCCTTAAAAGTAAAGATGCCAAAAGGAAAGTTAGTTAAGACGCAATATCTAAAAGGGCATTAAGATATCTTTAATACTTCTTGAGTTACAGGCATGCAAACTTTGGAGAAAAAACTTGAAAAATGCTTTTTCCCCATTTTTGAATGGTCAATTTAGCAACAAAGATAACTAAAACTGAACACATTTTACTAATAGAAATCGGTGTAAAAATAACGATGGTGCTGCCAGTTTTCTAAAGTAATTTTTACCCCCTTGTAATTTGGCTCTGAAATCTCAGGTGAAAATTGCCATTTTGACCTCCATTTATAAATAGTGGATTACTCAGTTAATATTAATCCATGACTTTTAATGTTTAGGCTTTTATCACTATATTAGTTTAACTTTCTTCCGAAAAATATAAGCAAAATCAAAAATTTGAGCCGGGAACCTCTGGTTGAGTTGACACGGACTGACCCAGCTTGTTTTTGAGCTTGCATTGAATTAAAGTTTGAGCCATTTCTGACCTAAACAACATCAGCATTCATTTATCATTCCATTTACACACATCATGTCTTTGTGTGGTATTGTTATGGCTGCACAATGCTGATGCTATTGGCGGCTCATTAATGCAGATATTAACTCCAGATAGGGCTTTCACTCTGGATGTTTCTTTGAAAGGAAAATACTTCAGGGTGGCTTGTTGTGGATGCTTTGTTAAGAGAATAAAAATGCAAATGCAAATGCAAATGCAAAAAAAAAACACGGTAGACTGTTCTACTCAGTCATTGCACTTCCTGTGGACGTTTGTGTTTTTATTGTACTGACTGGCAGTGTGATAACCTTACACAAACGATCACAAGGACACGTGAACTACTGATTTGTGTGTTTGATCTCTGGGAAGTTTCTTAGTAACAGTGTGGAGATGAGGAATGCAAGACTGGTGTGCGTGAGTGAATGTGGATGTTACTAGCAGAATATTTGGTCCAAGTTTCATAGTGAAGTGCTTTTGTATTTTAATTTCTTCCTCTGTTTTGAATGGGTACGGATATACGCTACCGGTCAAAAGTTTTTGAACACTAAGATTTTTAATGTTTTTTAAAGAAGTCTCTTCTGCTCACCAAGCCTGCAATTTTTTTTTATTTAAAATATTTTTACTATTTAAAATAACTGTTTTCTGTTTAAATAAATATATTTTAAAATGTAATTTATTCATGTGATTTCAAAGCTGAATTTTTAGCATCATTACTCCAGTCACATTAGGGGTGTACAATATGACGATTTTTGATTCGCTAATACTGTCAAACCCACACAAGGATTACATATAAACACAGTTGGTTAAGTCTGAAGTGAAAGTAAACAGTTGTGTTTACTTTCTGTTCAGTTTGGTTACCCACATTCTTCAAAATAAGTTTTATGTTCAACATGTTTTATGTTTAAAAAAAAAAAACGAGTGTGAGTAAATGATGACAGAATTGTCATTTTTGGGTGATGGAAGACTAAAAAAAACACCAAAGAAAAATCACTCACTGCTCTTGACTGAAGAACAATGTATAATTTATGTATATAGTGTTTTATTTTTTTTATATTTGTTAATTCAATTCTTGAATGCTACTGCTAAATATACCTACTGTTTTATTTGTTTATTACGTGTATTTGTAACATGTAGCCTATCTTTGTTCTTATTTTTTAATAACAAAGATTTAAAGATGACAAAAATGCCTAAACATCTGCTATTATTTTTATTTTATATTTTGTTACCATGTAAGGCAAAAATGTTCAGAAGAACAGCATTTATCTGAAATGGAAATCTTTGTCTTTATCATCACTTTTGATCAATTTAAAGCATCCTTGATAAATAAAAGTACAATTTCTATAATTTCTTATTCAAACTTTTGAATGGTATAGTGTATAATGTTACAAAAGCTTTTTATTTCAGATAAATGCTGATCTTTGGATCTTTCTATTCATCAAAGAATCCTGAAAAAATGTACTCAACTGTTTTAAATAACGATAATACTAATAAAATATGTTTCTTGAACAGCAAATCAGCATATTAGAATGATTTCTGAAGGATCACTGAAGACTGGAGTAATGATGCTGAAAATTCAGCTTTGGTCACAGGAATAAATTACATTTTAAAATATTTTCAAATAAAAAACAGTTATTTTAAATAGTAAAAATATTTCAGAATTTTAACTTTTTTTTGCTGTACTTTGGATCAAATAAATGGAGGCTTGGTGAGCAGAAGTGACTTCTTTAAAAAAACATTACAACTTTTGACTGATAATGTAGCATGGAATGCCACGGAATTCGTCAGTTTTTAGATGAATAAATCAAGTATGTCTGTCACTTAATTTGAATTACGTTATAGGCTAGACTAGTATCTGTGAATATTAAATAAAAATTAGTGGTGGGCCGTTATCGGCGTTAACGTGCTGCGTTAACGTGAGACTCTTATCGGGCATTAATCTATTCTCAAAGTTGGGTTGGGAGCTGGGTCTATACTACGCAAGCTATGATGACTTTCACCTTGATATTTTAGCGCGGATGTATACCTAGCCGAATTGCACTGTAGGGGGCGAGAACGAGTCTTCGAACCAGTGTGTATGCCTACTGTGAAATTACCACATCGAACGAGACGTGCTAACATGGATGCAGCTATGAAGCCGCCGGGTTTGCTTCAGGGCAGGGGCTTTGCTAGACCCTTTTTACTGGGGCACGTGCCCAATTTAATTTACTTTGATAATCCCGAAATAAAGACATTAAACTATATGCAACAACTGAATTGACGCTTCTAAAAGCAACGCAGTTTAACCGAAGACTATGCACGCAGATATCCATGCCCGTGCGCGCCTGTCTATTTAACTGGAACGCGCACGTCGCGCAGCCTTTTACACAGAAGGACATGCAGTGTAGGAATAGTTGGTTACACAAGTTTGTATAGTTAATCGTGTTGTAAATGCAATTGTCAAGCAGTTTGTGATGCATTTTGGAAACAGGAGATGAGCCCCTGGTCTAATGCGCCACCTGGCTTGAGAAACCCGTTCTCAAAGACTTACTTTTAGTCATTATTTGGGTAGCACACATATTCTGAATGCCTTCGGCAGAATTCAAATTAGCTATTTTAATCTAGATTAATCTAGATTAATTCCAAGATTACAGTGAGATTAATCTAGATTAAAAAAATTAATCTATGCCCACCACTAATAAAAATATATATTTTTATTTGTTTTGTTAATAAAAGTTCTATGAGTTTGATTTGTATTTTGTTGTTGCTTGAATTGAATCAATGGTGATTTGCCGGTAATTTGAAAGTGAAAGTAAAATTCGCACAATGAAAGGAAAGAGAGGAAATAGGGAAAACGTACCTGTTTTGGGCTTATTTTTTAATGGAATAAATGTTTTTGTTATTATATAGAGAGTAAAGTACCGAAAAAAAGTATCGTTGGGTGTGGGCACTAAATTTCAAGAACCGATACCAGTACTGTACCAGTTAAAATGTGAAAGTTATCCAACCCTAGTAATGTACATTATAGTGATTCGTTGTTTTTGAAAATAGCCTGTGAAACAGTATGCATAATCCAAGCATAAACATTTTCAACTAGTATATTGTGCTCACATTTGGACATAATAATAATAATAATAATAATAATAATAATTGCATTTTAGTAAGTATAAAAGCATAACAAACAACTATTGCTAATCAAAAAATGATCACAATAGTTTCATTTTATTAACTATGAACAAGTAGCAGAAAAACAGTTCAATTATTTGTGGTTGATATAAAAATATAAATTTATTTATTTTTATATACAGATGTCATACTTATATTTATAAAGTAAATATATAGTACATTTCCTAAAAACTTATTTTTTGATTAGTAATATGCATTGCTAAGAACTTCATTTGGACAACTTTTAAATGTGATTTTCTCTCTCTCTCTCTCTCTATATATATATATATATATAATTTTTTTTTTTTTTTTTTTTTTTTTTTTTTGCACCCTCAGATTCCAGATTTTCAAAAAGTTGTGTCTCGGCCAAATATTGTCCTATCCTAAAAACCATACATCAGTGGAAAACATATTTATTCAGCTTTCAGATGACCCTTATGACTGGTTTTAGATTATTTATGTGATTTTAATGTTTAATTTAACTTCTTGGAGACTGTTTTAATGTGCTGAATCCGTATGTTGAGTGGTTATTGATTATGAAACACTGTAGTCTTGCACATGCCTAGTTAGTATGCTGTTCTAGCCACTGTGATCATCTTTAGCTTTAGCATCTTTGAGCCCCCGTTGTAACAAAAAATCAAAAAGCTTTGTGTGTTTTCCACAGCAGGACGCTCATACATTAGGAGCGGAGGACAGTGTTTATAGCTGTTTCTGTCTAGCGGTGACCTCTGGTGACCTGAATGCAGTCAGTGTGCGCTTCACCAACACTGTTGTTTCAGCTGTGTGTGTGTGTGTGTGTGGCTGGTAGCGCATGTCTTTTGCTTTTGTGTTCGTGGACACAGTCGGCTGCGGTCAGATTGGTTGGTTTGTGGCCAGAATCTGAGAGCCTGCAGTGTGTCGCTTACTTTGATCTTCTCAGGTTGTTCTGGTCTTGCCAAGAAGAGTGAGGGCGCAGTATGTTAACATGCTAATTTAAGCTCTGTAAAATGGACAGGATGTAGTATTTATTAGAATGACGGCAGAAAACACAGAGAAAGGTCTTAAGGCTCGCATTGTGCTCTTTCATGGCTCAGGGACTTTTCAAAAATGTTTCATTTAAGTATTAACTATCACACCAAAGTTTCTCTTAAAATTCCTCAGACACAAAAAATACATAATTATGATATTTTATCTTACAATTCAGACTTTTTTCACAGAATTCTGACTTTCTTTCCTGGAATTCTGAGTTTACAACATGCTATTTTTTTTTTCAGCATGGAAAAATAAGATGAAAAGGATAATTTTTTTCCCCTCACAATTGTGATTTTATATCTCAGTTCTGTCTTCTCAAAATTGGAATTTTTTGTTTATATCTCACAATTCTGAATCAAAATTGTGAGGAAAAAAAGTTTGAATTGTAAGATAAGTTGCAAATACACTACAAGTCGAAAGATTTTGAACAGTATTTTTTTCTGCTCACCAAGCCTGCATTTATTTGATCCAGAGTACAGCAAAAACAGTACAATTCTGAAATATTTTTACTATTTAAAATAACTGCTTTCTATTTGAATATATTTTAAAATGTAATTTATCCTTGTGATTTCAAAGCTGCATTTTTTGCATCATTACTTCAGTCACATGATACTTCAGAAATCTTTCTATTATTCTGATTTGCTGCTCAAAAACATTTATTATTATTATTATTATTATTATGTTGAAAACAGCTAGATTAGATTAGAGTACACTCTTAAAAACAAAGGTTCTTTATTGGCATCGATGGTTCCATGAAGAACCATGGAACCTTTCATATGCAGAGAAGGTTCTTTATATTGGAAAAGGTTCTAAAGAATTTTAAAATGTTCTTCAAAATGGTTCTTTTAGGGACTATTCACTTAAAGGTTCTTTGGGGAACCAAAAACAGTTCTTCTATGGCATCACTGCAAAAACACCCTTTTGGAACCTTAATTTTTAAGAGTGTAGAATTTTTTTTAATGAATCAAAAGTTTAGATGAACAGTACTGAAATACAATAACACTGTAAATGTCTTTATCATCACTTTTGACACTATATATATATATATATATATATATATATATATATATATATATATATATATACACACTGATTCCAAGCTGAAAAAAATTGTTTAAAATTTATAATAATAAAAATAATTAAAAATGTTTCTTGAACAGCAAATTTAGCATATGAATTTATGAAATGAATTTATGAAAGATCATGTGACACTGAGGACTGGATTAGTGATGCTGAAAATTTAGCTTTGATCACAGTAATAAATAACATTTTAAAATATATTCAAATAGTAATATTTTAAATAGTAAAAATATTTCACAATATTACTGCTTTTGCTGTATTTGAGAGATCAAATAAATGCTTTTAGATAAAATAACTTCTTTAAAAACATTAAAATCTTACTGTTCAAAAACTTTTGACTGGTAGTGTAATTAATAGATTACAAATAATTTTATAATAGGTTACATATACAGGCTTCAAGAAAACATTTAAAATATGGTTAATTTAATAATCATTAATGATAATTTTTTATCATAGAATTACATTTCTAATCCAATTTGATGTAGAAATATAAACATTGAAGCTGTGTCTAATAAAAACAAATTTTTTGGTGTCTGAAATTGAGATCTTTCTCTTGATGGTCGGAGAATAGCGATAACGTGTTGACATGGTGGTTCCTGTGAAATGTACTACTTCTCCTCTCATCACATTCTCATCTTACATCATCTAATTCCTGTCTAAATACAAGAAATTTTCTCAGAATATTTGAGATTCCAGGTCAGCCTGTGGACAGGATATTAATTTCCCTTCAAGCTTTCTTCAAGCACATTGACTCAGGAGCCTCATATCTTTGTTTTTCATGTGAGAGCTGAAACGTGAAGCCTGAACCTCTCTGGTCCATTCGGACTGAGCTCTAATCATCTCTGGGCCTCTTTATAAGAAGATCAGACTCGCCGTTTAGTGAAATATTAAGCAGGCAGGGAAAACCAAACTATTTGAAACCTTGTTTTTCTTGCTTCCTTTCCCAGCAACATTTGTTGAAAGCATTAGGGGTGGTCGGTTGGGGTGTGCGATATATATCGACTATGATAATATCCTAATTGTTATTTTAATATGTGGAAGCTGACATTAGGAATGTCACTCGCTCTGCAAAAAACAAACAAAACCAGGTATTAAAAGACACACTTTCACTTTCGTGATGTAGCCTAGTACAGTTAGCACTAAATTTAACATATGTGACCCTAGACCACAAAACCAGTCTTAAGTAGCATCCGTATATTTGTAGTAATAGCCAAAAATACATTGTATGGGTCAAAATCATAGATTTTTCTTTTCTGCCAAAAATCATTAGATATTAATTAAAGATCATGTTCCATGAAGACATTTTATACATTTCCTACCGTAAATATATAAAAATGCAATATTTTATTAATAATATGCATTGCTAAGAACTTCATTTGGGCAACAGTATAAGCAAGAAGTTAATATTGTGACATTTTAGACACAGTATTATCATTATTGTCAGTTTTGTCAAAGAGAATTTCCAAAAAAAGCCACAACAGAGATGTTTTTTACATTCATTTCTGAATGAATCAGCATTTTTAAACAAATTGATCTAATTCTCATACCATATGTGACCCTGGACCCTGGAGCTCAATAAATAAGCTTTCTATTGATGTATAGTTTGTTAGGATAGGACAATATTTGGCCGAGATACATCTATTTGAAAATCTGGAATCTGAGGATGCAAAAAAATCAAAAAGACTGAGAAAATCACCTTTAAAGTTGTCCAAATTAGGTTCTTAACAATGCATATTACAAATCAAAAATTACATTTTGATATGTTTACAGTAGGAATTTTACAAAAAATCTTCATGGAACATGAACTTTACTTAATTTCTTAATGATTTTTGGCATAAAAGAAAAATCAAAAATTTTGACCCATGCAATGTATTTTTGGCTATTGCTACAAACATACCCCAGCGACTTAAGACTGGTTTTGTGGTCCAGGGTCACATATTGTAAAGAAATTGTTCTCATTACATTAAAATTACAAAAAAAAGAAAAAAAACTTGAAAAAAAAAAAACTGCTTATAACATTATAATGATAATCAAATGTAAACAACAAATAATAATAATAGTAATATAAATAAATAAATAAATAAGTAAAGTATATGCATCTGGAGTATTTAGGGAAAAAATTGATTTTATATTTCAATATTTGTACCATATTTCAGTATTCAAAATATTATTCTCATACCATTATTTATACAATTGTAATTGCTGTGTAAATACATGCAGCGTCTGTAGTGCAAAAATGTATTCGGTTCATGCTGATTTAATTTGATTGCGAGGTTTGATTTGTCTTACTGTAAAAAATGAATTAATTGAAATTTACAAACATTATGCACACATTTAATATGATTAAAAAAAAAATGCTTTTACAAAGGTAAAATGCCCCTGGAAATCAATCAAAGGTAGAAAATATGAACCAGCCACCAGCACAAAAGTTATTCAGAATCAGATGGTCTAATTTGTTTATGACAAAATCCCAGAATACATTAAGACATAATTATTGTCAATTTCACACCCCTAGTGCTCTGTATGACTAAAATTGTATATACTATGTAATATAAAATTACACACGTTCTGCTTTGTATTTTCACAGTTTCACAGTTATTTTGTTGCTTTTAAAAAATATAAAGCAGTACTTTTACATCAGAGCAAAAAAAAAAAAAAAAATGTACAGGGTGATGCATTTGGTATATAGTACTATTAAGCATAATTTTATTAAGTTTAATAAAGCATATTAAGATAATTATGTGTATTTTGCTGGTTGACATGAAGGCGTGTTTGACTGTAGCCTTGATTTTACCCAAGATATTTCTGGACCCGAATGTTTTTTCTTTACACCCGACCATCCTCTGTTATTCAGCTCACTGATCCAAGGATAATAAAGAGGAAACCTCTTGGAAAATTCCACCCGTGGTGCCATTACCCAGCTGTGGCCTTTAACATGCGGCTGTACCTGTATCTCGTCTGCGTCACGGTGGTTTTCAGGGACGCCGTTCTCTGAGACGGTTTGTTGACAGTAACGAACACGTCTGGACAGGGAGCCACAGGTGTGTGTGAGAGCCCCTAAACCACACTGACCCTGTTCACGAGACCCCTGTTGACCTGAGACACATGACAGTCAGTGACTGGACAAGCTTTTCTAGAATGCCCTGCTTTTACTGAATCTTACTAAAGATGTCCAACTCATATTTTACCCCAAATTAACAATTTTGGGATCAGTAAGATTTTTAATGTTTTTTAAAGAAGACTTTTCTGCTCATCAAGGCTGCATTTATTTGATTAAAAATATAGAAAAAAATATAAAATTGTGAAAAATTATTGCAATTTAAAATAGTGGTTTTCTATTGTAATATATTGTAAAAATAGAATTTATTCCTGTGATACAAAGATGAATTTTCAGCATCATTACTCCAGTCTTCAGTGTCACATGATCCTTCAGAAATAATTCTAATATGGTAATTTTTTTCAATGTTGGTAAAAATGTGCTGCTTATTATACATACATACATACATACATACATACATACATATAAACATCAAAGTTTACGGTCATACATTAGTACAGATTTATGCTATTCTATTTTATGCTATTTTTTTCCATTCTATTTCTGATCATTATAATTAAAAAAAAATGTAAACCCTAAATTAAAAATAATCATATTTAAGCAGTAATATTAAACAATGTAATATAAAATTAATAACCGTTGCCAAAACAATTATTCACAATTAATTTATTCAAAATAAAAGTTTATTTTTGCATAGTATGTGTGTGTACTGTGTATTTTTATTATGCATAAGTAAATACACACACATACATGTATACATTGAGGAAACATATGTTAGATTTATATGTAGAATATTTATATTTATGTATAATATAAATTGTATACAAGTGTTTACATACAAATACATACAAATATTTTTCCAAAATTATATTTATATTGAATTGATTAATTTTGACTAATCCTTTTGCAGCTCTAAAAATAATAAAAACATAATAAATAATGTTTTTTACTGATTCATACACACACACATATATATATAGGGTAGTGACGACACAATTTTTTTGCATTACAGTAAAGAGAATTTGGGAGAAAAATGTGCTTAACATAAAAATTTCACAATGCAAAAATATCCTAAAATACATTTTATTTTTCATTTGCAAAATATAATTTCTTGTTTTTGTCTTTTCAGCTGGATTTACACCCGAAATCATTCTAAAAAATGGGGGGAAAAAACACTTTACATGCAGTTCATGTCTTCAACCATGTGTTATTTGTGCTTTTGGTGGCTTAAGAGAGATTACTTGTTGTCTGTCTTGTGATATTTGACATCTCCAAAGCAGAACAAAGTCATATCACTCTTATCTGATAATCTTGATTATTCTTATCAGTTGTATTGAGTTCGATGAGTGTTTCTGTTTCAGAGCTGAAATTGAATAGTTTCTCTCTTTCACACACATACTCAAGTTCATATCGTTGCAGCATGCCATTATTGTGCTCAGTAATACACGTCAGTGAATGACCGACGGTGTAAGAGGAGAGAGTGAGAGAACAAACAGGAAAGGTGAGAGGTTGAACGCGAGTGTTGCCTGCCAAGGTCTTGTAAACAGCCGTCGTGAGTGCGGCCCTGACTCATGTCCATTCCCATGGAGCTGTTATTCTGTGCGTCTGGTAATGTGAGAGTTGGGCTGGGACACGTGAGGACACACCTGAACTCCCAGACCTCAAAGACGCTCTGTGTGTGTGTGTGTGTGTGTGTGTGTGTGTGTGTGGTTACAGCAACGCCCAGCTAATAGCTGCCTCTTGGGTGTTCAGAGCTTCTGCTGCTTTAGCAGGTATTCCTCAAGTGATTTCTGTGTATTTTTAACCTTTATTTACTTCAGTCTCGCCGGTGTCTGCAATTTTTTTTATAGTTTGACACTTAGCAAAAACTCTAGTCTACAAACTGTGTGTCAGACGAGCTTTTCCAGTGTTGACGGCTTCATTGAACGCAAGTGAATGCATCAGATGTGCTGATGCATTGTGTAATTGCAGGTTGCAGGTTACATGGTGTAGTAATATAGAATTATAGAGGTCACAGGTGTATGAATATCTCATGGTTTTACAACGGCTTTAAATGTGGCTTATTCATTCAGAATGTTTTACCGTTTGAGTGTTTTGTTTTTGAATCCAGGCGTTTCATAACGTGAATGCATTGCATTTATTACATAATCAGTATTGTGATCTTTTGGTTTGAGTACATCAAGCTCTAAAGTATACTTTCTTTGTAAAGATATTTCATGCATAAATTGTTTGGTTATTTTATTTTATTTAATAAATAAATACATGTATATGAGAGGCATTATAAAAACTCTGAAATGATAGTGAATCACAAACAACACAATTAAATGTTTACACCGAATGTTTGACAGTTGTAAATAACACATGCTTTACAAAGAGTACAGCACAAACATTAGCTTAAATACATTTTGTGATATGTTGTCTGTGCTAACAGGAAAAGTATATTTCTGTGTACATAACTACACCACCAAACGCACCACTAAAGACCTTCTTTATGTTTTTAATCTTCTTATTGACAAGACAATAGTGCACTCTATGGTTGCATAAAATGCAATCAAGAGACATACTTATTATTATTTCTCATTAAAAATATTATGATTCTTTTTTATGCATTTTTTTTAGTCCACATTTATTTTTTTATGATGATTATCCATTCTATTTCTGATCATTATAATTACAAAAGGCTGTTCATTTATATGTGTTGTTTTTATTTATTTTTTGTTTTGTTTGTTTTTTAATTACCATTTCTCATTCTGTTTCTGATAATTAGAATTAATTGGCAGATAGTTTTATTTTTTTTTAATTCTTATTTTACCCAATATTTAGGTTTTTGTTTTTTATTTAATTTTTCTATATTTTATTTATTATCAATTTCCATTTTATTTCTGATCATTAGAATTAAATGGATTGTTCATTTTTTTTTAAGTTAGCGTTTTTTTAATGACCATTATACGTTCTCTTTCTGATTAGTAGAATTAAACAGGCATTTTTTTTCCAGCCAACATTTAGTTTTTTATGACCATTTTCCATTCTATTTCTGATTCTTCATTTAAAAAAAATAACTTTTTTTTTTAGCCAACATTTAGTTTTTTATGACTATTTTCCATTGTATTTCTGATTTCTTTAAAAAAAAAAAAACTTTTTTTTTCATTTTCCATTCTATAAATTTTTTACAGGCAACATCTACTTTTGTATGCCCATTTTTCATTCTATTCAGATTTCTTCATTAAAAAAAAAAAAAAAATTGTTTTCAGATGTTTTCTCAAGTCAGAAGGTTTTTGGAAGGTTACACTTCTGCAGGAACATTTAATTTCAGGTCATGAGCCTTTTAAATCTCATTACATTCTGTGAGATGAATTATTGCTGTATTTTCTGTCAGAGATGAATGCATTGGAGAGGAAAACTGGCAGGTAGCCGTCACACCCCGGGACAAAATCAACAACAGCAGCGCAGAGATAATGACAGGATTCACTACAACACATTAACATGCCACAGCATTCGATTTTCTTTGCATAATGATCCCAGATCTCATTTTAAAACTCTTTTGTTTATGTTATACAGAACCACAATGATGTCAGACTCAAATAACAGACCAGTGAGAGTCTATTCAGGCTTTACATCATTCAGTCAAGCTTTCTTCTGTTCATTTAAGCTGCTTTCATTGTAAATGAGCTAAATGCAAGTATTTTTTGTTGTCAGTCAGACAGTCTCTTTCTCTCTCTATATATATATTTCCATTGTATTTCTGATTTCTTGTTATATATATCCATTCTATATATATCCATTCTATTTCTGACATTTTCATAAATAAAAACCATTTCTCTTTTTACCCAACATTTAGTTTTTAAAGACCATTTTCCATTCATTTATAATTTCTTGTCAGTAACATGAGTTTTTTATTTTGTTTTATTTTATTATTTAATGACCAGTTTTCATAAGACACATATACATACATATTAATTTAATTAATTTAAATATTTTATTAATTTTTTTTTTTAATAATAATAATAATTATTATTATTATAATTTTTATTAATGACACTTTTCTGCCACTGTATTTTTGATCAAATAAAATGAAACTTTAATGGGCATGACTTAAAAAAAAAAAACATTAAAAATTGTACTGATCCCAAAGTTTTGAGTGGCTATATATAATTTTTTTTTCTCCATTCTATTTGGATTTTTCATTAATTTTTATTTACCCAACATTTTATTTTATTTTTTAATGACCAATTGTCATAATTTATATATTTATAATGTATAACTTTTTTTTATTTTATTTTATTATATTTTTTTAATTACTAATTTTTATTCTGTCATTTACATCATTCAGTCAAGCTTTCATCTGTTCACTTAGGCTCTTTTGATTTTAAAAATAGCTAATCACAAATATATATATATATTTTTTTTATGTTAGACAGTCTCTTCCTGTCTTTCTATTATGAATCTGCTGTTGGTATCGACCAGTCTCTTCCTGTCTAAATAGACGGTTGTTGGCTGTAAACTTCACCAGACTTTGTCAGTAGTCAACTGTCTGGCTTCACTTCCTAATCGCTGCCATTTTATTCCCTGCTGGCCAATTGGCATCCAAATCTCTGACTGGTGGAGCACGTCTCATTTCCCCTCTTTCTCCTCCAAGGTCCCACCAGTGTCCATGACCTTGAAAACGCATTTGAAACCCAAGAATAAAAGAAAAGGGGATGAAAAAGAAGCTAAACAAATAAAGCCACCTCATATTTGGCACTGAACGGGAGTGATGTCATTGCCTGATCAGGATTACATGGGAGTCTAGGCTTGGCCTGCTGCCACTACAAAACATTACACTGTTGTTTAGTCAAACAGAATGACTCATGCATGTTCATGCACAACTTTCTGTGCTGATTTTTTAGGGAAACCCCAATTCGGAAAACCTTGGTCTGGTATATAAAAGAATCATTAAGGGAATCACTAAGAAAAGAATCGCTGAGTTCCCATGCATAGAAGTGTTGATCATGAGTGTGTGTGCGTTTCAGCTTTTCTCTCTCACACGGCTGTGATTGTGCACGTTGATGAATAGTCTGTGTAGCGTTCAGAGGCCCGGCTGAACTACTGACCCGTCGTCATTGTGCTTTTCCTTATGACAAAGAGTCGTGGGGGGTTAATAGTTCCTCTGATTCACATTTACCGCCTGCGAACACTCATCCTGATTGTGGGTTGTGGCGGGAGACTAGTGAGGGTAGTTTTAGAATATTTTGTGGGATATGAGATTACATACAATGCAGAACTGAATAAACACTATGGTTCCAAGGTTTAGAGTAATTTTTTTGAAAGAAATGAATACTTTTAGTCAGCAGGGATGCATTAAAATTAATCAAAAGTGACAGTAAAGACATTTATGATGTTATGCAAGATTGTATTTCAGAATCAGAATTGGATTTATTGCCAGGTATGCTTATACAAACATGAGGTTTGTATTGGCCAAGCTTCCAGTACACAGAAAAAAAAAATAATAATAAAAAAAGCCTCAAGAATAAATTGAAAAATAAATAATAGACACATAAAACAATTGAATTAAAATATAAAGTAAAATAACAAAAACAAAAATAATAGAAATACTGCTGTATCTGTGTAAACAACCTTATGTTGTGAAAAATTTGTGATGTGTAAGTGAATCAGAATAAAATTTATTGGCAAGTATGCTTACACACATATACATGGGATTTGTTTTGGTAAAGCTTTCAATACACTGAAAGAATAAATATATAAAAAAAACGTAAGACACATATACATAAATATTCATTTAATTTATTTAAATAATTTATTAATAAAATAATAAACAAACAATAATTTATTTAAATAAATAATTATTATTGTTATTATTTTTATTAATGAGACTTTTCTGCCAGTGTTACTTTTAATAAAATAAAATAAAATAAAATATTGTTTGTAATTTTTAAATAAAAAAATTTAAAGAGTTGAAATCTGTGAGATGATGATGATGATAATAATTATATTAATAATAATAATAATAATAATACAAATTTAATTAAATTTATTTAAATAATTAATAATTTATTATTATTATTATTATTATTATTAATGAACATTTTCTGCCAGTTTTCATTTTTTAATAATAATTAAAAAAAAATTGTTTGTAATTTTTTTAAATGGGAAAATGAAAATAGTTTAAATCTGTGAGATGATGATGATGATGATGATGATGATAATCATCATAATAATAATAATAATAATAATAATAATAATAATAATAATAATATTTTTTAAATTTAAATAATACATTTAATTTAATTATTTTAAATAATTGGTCATTATTATTATTATTATTATTATTATTATTATTATTATTATTAATGAAACTTTTCTGCCAGTGTTAATTTTAATAAATAAATAAAAATAAATAAATAAAATAAAAAAAATTTAAATAAAAAATATATTTTTTAAATAGTTGAAATCTATGAGATATTATTATTATTATTATTATTATTATTATTAATAATAATAATAATAATAATAATAATAATAAAAAGTTAAATTTAATTGATTTAAATAATAATAATAATTTTTTTTATTTACTTGTTTAAAAATAGTTATTTATAATAATAATAAAAATAATAAGAAATAAATTAATAAAAAAAATACTAGAATAATAATAGAATGAAATTTGTTGGCAAATATGCACATACAGGGGATTTGTCTTGGTAAAGCTCCCAATACACAGAAGAAATAAATACATTAATAAAAAAAACTAAACAAAACAAGAAGACACACATAAAAAAATACATTTTAAAAATAGCAAAAATGATAAAATTATGCAATTTGAAATATAAAATAAAAAAATCTAGAAATTATTAAATCTACAAATCATAAATGCTGTTCTTTTGTCACTTTAGAATGATTTCTGAAGGATCATGTGACACTGGACACTGAAGGAATGATGCTGAAAATTCAGCTTTGATCCCAAAAATAAATTACATTTTAAAATATATTCACATAGAAAATGGTCATTTTGATTGTAAAAATATTTCACAATAGTTCTGTTTTTAATGTATTTTTACTCAAATAAATGCAGCCTTGGTGAGCATAAAATACTTCTTTAAAAAAAAACTTTTAGTGTATGAATGCATGGCTCCGTGCTTTTGAAAAACTAATTGCACCATTTGCTTGTTTACAATTGAAGTATTACATGGTGTGAGGTGGGCCACATTTGCTTTCATTTAACTCCACTAAAAGTGTCTGATCTGTGTCTTCCTGATGTCCAGTCATGCAGTTCTTCTGTTGTTCCCTTCACCCTCACTGATCCTCGCTCCACGCTCTGCTTAATGGTCTGTGTTAATGCCGCTCATTCCTGATCCTTCTACAGAAACAGGCTCAGAGCTCATGGTACGTCTGTCCTGAAAAGTTTAGGCATTATGTCTAAAAATTAATTTCTCCATGCAGAAAACAAATAGGATTTTGGTTTCAGAGCCTAACTTTGTGTAATCTCAGTTCTTACTGTCATTCCTCATGGTTTATGTGGCTTATTGTGAGTGAATCCTTTAAATATGTTCTTAAAAGAAGGATTAAGCTCATGTTAAACACGACTAATATCTAGCTTCTAACTAATATTAACTAATATCTTTTCACTTTAAAATGACATTTCTGTCATCATTTACTCACCCTTGTGTCATTCTTTCCTCCACTGATCACAAACTGAATGAATGAATCATTCTTTAGAGTTGACTCTTTTAAATGAATCATTTGATCCAGTTCACAGAATCAGAACATTAATCAGAATTTCTCCTTTGTGCTCCACAGAAATAACTTTCATAAAGGATTGGAATGATTTGAAAGTGAATAAATGATGAATTTTCATTTTTGGCTGAACAAATCCTTTAAGCTGCAGATATCTGTAAAACAATTCTGTCACGCTTTGCAAAACATCTTTTTAAGATGCACAGGAGATTTACATGAGATTTACAGGAGACGTGTGGAGATGTTGTCCTTGTACATCAGCAGTAAAGTAAGGTCATGTTTTGGAGAGGAATGACTTTCATCGAAGCCCTGAGACTCGTAAATGTGACAGACCACGTTCAACCTCGATGATAGCTTGAGGTTTTACCTCCCTGAGCTCCTGGGACATCTGCCAAATCCTCAAAGAGCGGAGAATTTACAGTCTTATTCTGCATTTTTTTTTTGTGCTGATTTGAGGTTAAATGGAAATCCATCCAACATGTACTGTATACATATAAAGAATTTATATTATAAAATATAATTTATATTATAAATATTATAATAATATAAAAGAAAAATATATATGTATTTATTATATTTATTAAATCAAATTAATTAAATTAATTAATTATTATTATTATTATTATTATTTCTTAATACAAATTTTCTGCCAGTGTTAATTTTAATAAAATAAAATGAAATAAATAAAATGAAATAAAAGTTTATATGTCCCTTTGTTCAGTGTGTGTGTGAGGGGAGGTGAAGCAGGGGCTGGTGGGCTTTTATTCTTCAGCTTTTAGAGGCTTTAACAATGACGACTCGCATTCCTGAGGCCAGATTTATTTCACAGATTTATTTGGTATTAATGTGAAAAGCCCAATTTATTCTACTGTTTTTTGCTGGCTTGAAATTTTTTAGTGACATAAAATTTGTAATATTGCATTGTTTTGGAGATGTCCGTCTTTTCCTGTTTAGGTAGATTGGAGCTGTACTTTAAAAGTTGCCTGCATATGTAGCCAAGTTGGCCACATAGTGGACTTGACAGGCTTTAAATATGCCTGAATTGTTATTTAAACTGATAGATTTACATGAACAGCTTGCTTTGTGAGAGAATAACTGTATTATATTTAAAAAGCAGCATGATACTAGAAATGGTTCTCTATTTAAAGAACAGCTGAGCTACTGAAAAATGTGGTTAGGTTTCTAACTTTTAGTCAGAGCTGTGCGTTCTTTCTCATATAAAGACATGAGGGTAAGGCTCTGCTCTGGACTCAGATTCTTTTCCCATCCCACTTGAAACAGAGCGTTTGTGAAGAGAGCTGGAACATGTCGTGCCCCTCCGTCTCTGAGCCCTTGGGGCTTCTGGGAAAGAGACTCCAGACTGTTCTGCCAGTGCTGAGATGCTCAGACTTCAGATGTCTGTCTGCTTGTGGCATCCCGTCGCCTTAACGGCCTAATATGTTCCCACGGAGGATGTTTCAGTGACGTGCTCTTGGCTTTAACGTCTCTAGTGTATTACAACTCTTTTCTGCTAAGTCAATTTGGCTCTCCTGCTTTTTGCTTGGATTTTGTGAGCTAGCTACCTAGGGAGTGTATGTGCACTTTAGATATGATGCCGCCTTCTAATAACTGATAATAATTGAACAGCAAATCAGCATATTTAATGATTTCTGAAGGATCATGTGACACTGAAGACTGGAGTAATGATGCTAAAAATTCACAGGGTCACGAAATTTGACTGTTTTCACTGAGATAAATGCAAAGTGTATTTGTGAATGGATGTGACAACGATTCAAGCCGTCTGTGTGTGTGTCGCTGGGTCTGTTGTTGTTGATAGTGAATGGATTTCTATAGAGAGCTGTGAGTGTGTGAATGACAGGAAACTGTGTGTGTGTTTGTGTGATTGTGAGCCTGTGGATCTATTGTGAGTGAGTTGAATAAGTCTGATAACATGCTGAGTGATCCACACTCACATCACATCAATACAGCACTTTCTTTCTTTCTCTTCCTCTTTTCTTTATCTCTTCTCTTTCTCTTCCTCTTCCACATATTCCACTTGTCCTTGTTCTCTTTCTATCTCACATTTCCTCTTCTTTTTTTCCCTCTCTATTTCAGTTCTTAATTTTCCACTTTCCTTTCCCTTTTTATTCTCTTAATTTTCCAGTTTCATTCTTTTCCTGTTTCTCACTTTCTTCATCTTTCTCTTCCTTGTTATATATTTTCTTTCATTTCATTTTTTCTTTCCTGCGTTGTTCTCTAATTCATTATTTCTCCTAATGTTCCTGTTTAATCTTCATCTTGCTCTCGATTCCTCTTCTTCATTCTCTTCTCTGCCTCTCTCTTCTTCCTTTTATCTTTCTTTTCCTCTTCCTTCTTATTTCTTTTTCTTCTTCCTCTTCTTGGCCTCTTGCTTCTTTTTCTTTCTTTTCCTCCTCCTGTTCCTCCTTCATTTTCTTCCACATCTCCCTCTTCCTCTTTGCCACTTTTTCTTTTTCCTCTTCCTCCTTCTTCCTCTTCTCTGCCTCTCACTTCTTTCTTTTCCTCTTCCATCTTCGTCTTCCTCTTCTCTTCCTCTCTTTTCCTCCTCTTCTTTTTCCTCTTCCTCTTCTCTGCCTCTCACTTCTTTTTCTTTCTTTTCCTCTTCCTCCTCCTTCTCCTCCTCTGCCTCTCGCTTTTCTTTTTTTTCTTTTCCTCTTCCTTCTTCCTTCTTCGTCTTCCTCTTCTCTTTCTTTCTTTCTTTCTTTCTTTCTTTCTTTCTTTCTTTCTTTCTTTCTTTCTTTCTTTCTTTCTTTCTTTCTTTCTTTTCTTTCTTTCTTTTCTTCTTCCTCTTCCCCTACTCTCACTTCTTTCATTTTCTTTCTTTTCCTCTTCTTTCTTGCTCTTCGTCTTCCTCTCTTTTCATCTTCTTTTTCCTCTTACTCTTCTCAGCCTCTTCTTTTCTTTCTTTTACTCTTTGTTTTTCTTCTTCCTTTTCTCCATTTAATTTTTTTCGAAATTCATTTTTTTCGGTTTTAATTTTCTCTACTTCTTTTTAATGTCTAAATGAAATATTATTAACCAAAAAGCATGTTTAATTAATTAAAATGATAAAACATGCAATTTCACATCAGCTTATATATTATATTTGTATTATATTATATTTTGTGGCTTAATATTCTGATTCAAGTGTAATGATTTACTTTTGATTAATTCAGTCAAAGGTGACAAATTCCATGACATTCCATGTTACATAGTAAATTCCATTTTTATGACTGGATTCCGCAATTCCATCCACTTTTTACCATTGTGGAAATCATAGGGCCCTATTCATCCTTTGTCGTAGTCTTCTTCTTCTTCTACTACTCATTTTCTTATACTTTTGCATCTTCTACCCTTCTCTTCCTCTTAAAATGTGCCCCTGTCTTTCTTTCTTTCTTTCTTTCTTTCTTTCTTTCTTTCTTTCTTTCTTTCTTTCTTTCTTTCTTTCTTTCTTTCTTTCTTTCTTTCTTTCTTTCTTTCTTTCTTTCTTTCTCTCACCTCTTCTGTTGCATTTCTCTCTCTCTCGGTCATTGCTGTTGTTCAGTATCTCCAGGGTTTCAATCTCTCAGTCAGTCACCTTTGTAGATTTAACAAAGAGAATCTGCATTAATTATTCCCAGATTATCCGGCTGATCATAAACACACACACAATTTTTGCACACATGTCCTGTACACACTGAGCAGAGCTCATGATCAAAAACGAATGCATTAATTCAAGTCAATCTGAGCTCTCCACAGGTCAGTAATTAAACTCAAACACAGTGTGTGACTCAGGATCTTCTCCACAGGCGCTTTACTGTATGTGTGACAAGCCGAGCCACAGAGTCTGAATACTAAACGCCTCTTTCTGTCTGAATAGGGCTCATCCCTCTCAAGGTTATGTCCCTTTGTTCAGTGTGTGTGTGAGGGGAGGTGAAGCAGGGGCTGGTGGGCTTTTATTCTTCAGCTTTTAGAGGCTTTAACAATGACGACTCGCATTCCTGAGGCCAGATTTATTTCACTAGCAGACTCACAGAAGCCAGAGATACACCCTCACATCTGATCTCAAGATATTCACCTCAGAATACACCAGGACAAGACACTATGGGTGAAAAATATAGAAATAAGAAGTCAAACTCAGTTAAAATACAGTAAAAATGTAGCTTTAAAAGAACCAAACCATGTCTTTCCACTGTTTATATATGATTTTGCTAAAAAAAAAAAAAAAAAGTTTCACTTTTCACAGTTGAAAGTTTCACTAAAAATAAAAAATTGCAACCTCTCCCTTATGCATTATATGCATTAATCGTCAATCCTGGTCTAATCAGAGCCTTTATAAATATAATCATACTATTATAATTAGCAGTCTCTGTCTGTTTTGGCTAGGAATGTCTAGAGAGGTTGTAATCAGATGTCCGTTCACCGGTATAATTAGTTAGGCCTGGTTTCTTGGGTTGAGCACAGCTGAAATTGTCGGTCTGCTGCGTGCGGTTTGCTCTAGACCCAAAGAGCAAATGTAGGTTGGGTTAGTTTACTTTAGTGTCGCTCAAACTGCCTTTCTCTCTACTTTTCTGTCTCTTCGCTTTAGTCCGTTTTCCTTTTAGTTTGTCAAAGGCTGTCTGTGGTTGACCTGTCATGATTCAGCCTGTCTCAGACGCTTTTCCAAAATCTAGCATGCTTCTTACGTAGGCCATATTTTTAGGCAACCCAAAGATAGTCTATGTAGTTATGCTTACTTTTATTCAATTGTAGCATTGCATTTATCATCTATGGAGAAGACCTCAGAACTCAGATTAATCCATTTTTTTGTGTGCAATGTACTATAAAACCTAATAAAATTATTAAAATAATATATATTTTTAAATATATAAGTAACTTGAACTTTATGTGAAAAAAATTCCTTAGTCAGCCAATGATGTGAGAATATATGCATATATTAGACATTAAACTGAATCAACTAATTATTATAGTATTGTTGCATTATTGCCTTCTGTGTGTTTTGCATAAGGGTTGATATTTGTAAGACTATAGCGCATTCTGGTCGCTTATGAGGATTTATTTCAGCTTTTTTTAGAAGGTAAGATATGTAGTTTGGTATGTTTGGTGACAGAGCATCTCAGTTGTTTTATACTCTTTTTCTTGTGGTGTCCCTTGTTTAAAAACCTGTGGCTGTAGGAAATGATAGAGCAGTCCAGATATCCGTCTAGAATGTGACATGAAGAGTATGTCTTTCTGTCTGAAATTTAAGCACTCTCAGTGTTGTGGTCTGTTGCTAGAGAGAATGACTCACAAAAGGTCTCTGTCCTTGACTCTTGAAATGTCAGGCTTGACATCAGCATTATTTTATCTCAATGAAAGAGGCTCAAAAGCGATTGTCTCTGTTTTTGAGAGCCTCTTGTTTCCAGCTATAACTCAAAACGCTTTGAAGCTTTCAGAACTGTTATTTTTGACAGTAGTAGTTTGATCAATACAGCACTGCAATCATGCTTAAATACAACTGTTCACCTGCTTCTAATAACACCTGTTTTGCTCATATCTGACTTAAAGTAACAAAATTGTTTGCATGATTTGGTTTAAAAATATGGTTTAAAAATTGAGTTTTTTTTCTCATGGAAACCCATTTCTGCTACGTTATAAAAAAAATCTAAAAGGTAATTACGACTTTATCTCACAACTCACGACTATTTTCTTAGAATTGTGAGAAATAAACAAAGGATTCTGACTTTTTCCTTAGAATTGCAAGTTTGCATCTCACAATTCTCACTTTTTTTCTTGGAATTCTGAGTTTACATCTCACAACTCTGACTTTTTTCTTGGAATTCTGAGTGCCCATTTTGCAATTACATTTTTTTTTGTGGAATACTGAGTGTATATCTTGCAATTCTGAAGTTTTTCCTTGGAATTCTGGGTTTACATCTCACAATTCTGACTTTTTTCTTGGAATTCTGAGTGTCCATCTAGCAATTCTGTTTTTTCCCAATGGAATTCCGAGTTTACATCTCACAATTTTTATCTTGGAATTCTGAGTGTACATCTTGGAATTCTGAGTTTACATCTTGCAATTCTGACTTTTTTTCTTGGAATTCTGAGTGAACATCTTGGAATTCCGAGTTTACATCTTGCAATTCTGACTCCCCCCTCCCCCCCCCCCTGGAATTCCGAGTTTACATCTTGCAATTCTGACTTTTTATCTTGGAATTCTGAGTGTACATCTTGGAATTCTGAGATTACATCTCACAATTCTGACTTTTTTTTGGAATTCTGAGTGTACATCTTGGAATTCTGAGATTACATCTCACAATTCTGACTTTTTTTTGGAATTCTGAGTGAACATCTTGGAATTACGAGTTTACATCTTGCAATTCTGACTCCCCCCTCCCCCCCGGAATTCTGAGTTTACATCTTGCAATTCTGACTTTTTATCTTGGAATTCTGAGTGAACATCTTGGAATTCCGAGTTTACATCTTGCAATTCTGACTCCCCCCTCCCCCCCTGGAATTCTGAGTTTACATCTCACAATTCTGACTTTTTTTCTTGGAAGTCTGAGTGTACATCTTGGAATTCCGAGTTTACATCTTGCAATTCTGACTTTTTATCTTGGAATTCTGAGTGTACATCTTGGAATTCTGAGATTACATCTCACAATTCTGACTTTTTTTTGGAAGTCTGAGTGTACATCTTGGAATTCCGAGTTTACATCTTGCAATTCAGATTTTTTTTCTTGGAATTCTGAGTGTACATGTTGGAATTCTGAGTGTACATCTTGGAATTCTGAGATTACATCTCACAATTCTGACTTTTTTTTGGAAGTCTGAGTGTACATCTTGGAATTCCGAGTTTACATCTTGCAATTCTGACTTTTTTTCTTGGAAGTCTGAGTGTACATCTTGGAATTCCGAGTTTACATCTTGCAATTCTGACTTTTTATCTTGGAATTCTGAGTGTACATCTTGGAATTCTGAGATTACATCTCACAATTCTGACTTTTTTTTGGAAGTCTGAGTGTACATCTTGGAATTCCGAGTTTACATCTTGCAATTCAGATTTTTTTTCTTGGAATTCTGAGTGTACATGTTGGAATTCTGAGTTTACATCTCACAATTCTGACATTTTTTTTTATTGGAATTCTGAGTTTACATATCCAATTTCTTTTTTTCAGTGGAATTCTGAGTTTCATTTGTGAGATAAAGTCACAGTTATTTCTGTTTTTTAATTCTGTGGCAGAAACACACTTCATTAGTTTTTAACTTCCAGCTGTAAAGGAAGATGTTGGTATATGTTGTCTCTCTGTCTCAAGGAAGGAAAGAGTGATCGTAAAATTTATAGTTTGTTTTGCAAATGATCCGTTACACAAGTCTCTCTGTGCCAAGCCACTGATCATGAAGGATTTATAGCTGTTTGGGTTAGATGGTGTGAATTATAGAAGAGTAGGTTTGGGCCAATAACATGAACACAAGTCATGATTTCTCACTCTCACTCTGTTTGAACTTCACTGGTTTCATTCCAGCCTCTGTTGGTTGGATGATTCTTCTCTTAAAGGGCTTCAGGCACTTGTTTCAGGCACACCTTTTTTATTTTGTATGTACATTTTATGATTGTTTTTGAATGTGAAGTACATTCAGTTAATTCATGTGAAGCTGCTTTGAATCAATCTGTATTGTAAGCACTATAGGAATACATAAATGCGACCTTTGCCTAAACTTACCTCTATAAGGCACTTTAAAACAAAACAGCTTTCATTTACTTTGATTGTCTGTCAGATGATCTCTTCCTATCTGACTGTCCAAGTGGGTGTTTTTGGCCAGAATAAACCGCAGCATGCACTTTTTTTTTTTTTGCTGTGACCTCGTCTGTCATCGCTTTCGTCAGAGGTCGCCCTGACCAGATGCTCGTGACCCCAGTGGGTGTTGAAAGAGAGCGGAGGTGTGACTAGGGCACGCAGACTTCCTGTTTTCTGGTGTTCCTCACTATTTAATTGCCTTTTCAAACACTGGACATCTTTGTTTTGCTCTTCATCAGTGGGAGAGAGTGAGTGGGAGAAGAGAGGAAGCGAGGAAGACACTATGTTCACAGTAATGTACTATCATACTGTTTCTACAGTAAATTTTATGTGTGCCTGCACTGAATGCTCTGAATGACCAAAAATGCACAGTATGCAATAAAGTGGACTGTGTGAGATTCTGTATCCCATAATGCAGTGCACTCATCTTGACCTTCTATCTCCATTGTGAACTGGGCGAAATGACAGCTGTGATTTTTAACATCTCTCTTTTGATTTCTCATGCACTGGTTTAAAAATAGTTATGGAAGCCCATTTTTGCCATGGAATACAAAAATGGTGAATTGCGATTTTTTTATTTTGACTATTTTTCATAGAATTGTGAGAAATAAAAAAGGATTGTGACTTTTTCCTTAAATTCCAAGTTTACATTTCGCAATTCTGACTTTTTTTTTTTTTTGAATTATGAGTTTACATCTTACAAATCTGCCTTTTTTCTTGGAATTACAAGTTTACATCCTATAATTCTGCCCCCCCCCCCCCATGGAATTCTGATTTTGCACCACACAATTCTGACTTTTTTTTTAATTATGAGTTTACATCTCGCAGTTCTGACTTTTCTTGTAATTCATTTCACAATTCTGACTTTTTCTTGGAATTATGAGTTTACATTTCGCAATTCTGACTTTTTTTTTGGAATTATGAGTTGATATTCCACAATTCTGACTTTTCTTGGAATTATGAGTTTATGTCTCGCAATTCTGACTTTTTTCTTGGAATTCTGAGTTTACATCTCACAATTCTGCATTTTTCCCCCTTGGAATTGTGATTTTACATCGCACAATTCTGACGTTTTTTTCTTGAATTATGAGTTTACATCTCACAATTCTTTCTTTCTTGATATTCCAAGTTTGCATGTCACATCTGCCTTTTTTTCTTTGACATTATAAGTTTACATCTTATAATTCTGCCTTTTTCCCTTTGGAATTCTGATTTTACATCTCACAATTCTGACGTTGATCTGACAGCTGCTGAAGAAATTTTAAAAATTTGAATTTAAGTAATAAATAATAAAAGTAAAATAAAATATTAAATAATTATTAATTAAAAAATAGATATATAATATTTTACTAGATAGCTAACAAAATATTTTGAATTAATTTTTTTATTTAACTAAGTAAAAAACATATTTTTCAATGTTTTTGTCATCATATATATATATATATATATATATATATATATATATATATATATATATATATATATATTACTAACATCTATTTTATTTTTATTTGTAATTATGTAAATACATCAAATTAAACTAAATTAATTAAATGTATGCATTTTATTTTAGTGATTTGTCATTTTATTAGTATTATTTAATTATGTCGATATAGTAGTTATTTTAGTATGTCAAAGTAACTTAAATGAATTGAATTCTATTTTATTTTATTTCATTAAGAGTTTTTTTTCCCCCCGAAGTAACAATTTTTTAATGGTTTTAGTTTTAGTACACTCTTAAAAAGGATGTGTTAAAAACAACACAGCCTGTGTTGTTTCTTAACACACCTTTGTGTCTAGTTAAGGACAACACATTTTGTGTTAGTTTTAACTCAACCAGTGTGTTATTCCAGCTAACACAGAAAATGTGTTGTTTTTTTCTGCACACTATTGTGTTATAAATACACAATTTGTGTCAAGTATGTGTTATTTTTTAACAGATGTTTTGTGCAATAAAGACACTGCAAACTAATGTATAGTTTAAACACAATTTATTAAACCTGCTATTAACAATTACATAAAAACTCAAAAAGGTTAAAAAAAGAGGTAAACAATCACAATACAGTCATTTTAACATTTTAATTGTTCCTTGAGTGAAAAGTTGTTAATGATTTATAAAGTTTGTACTTTAAATAATAAAAAAAATGTGGTATTTGAAGTATTAATCGTTTTATTAACATATTTTCATCAGCATACAAGTGATGGTGAGGGTCGTAAAAGGGTCGAGATGAAGTCTCTCGTTTGTCTCCTGTCAGTAACTGCCACAAGCACTTCAGGAGTGTCTTCCATTCAAAGCTGCAAGAGTAAAATAAAGATATTGTTGTTATAGGCTACACATAGCGAATATTGTAAAATAGCGATAGCTAAAAAGGCAAGAAAATCTTAAACATCAGAGATTATGTTAGCGTTAGGGCAATTTGCACAATACATGGCACCACGAATGTTCATTTTCAAAGAGAAAGACGCGACGAACGAATGCATTTCCTCACGTGAAGCACTACAACGTGACAATGATTAATTAAAAGTTATTCTGTTCACAATTAATCTAACAAAAGAAACTATACAGCTTGTTAAAATAAGCTCCCGCCGTTGAGATGTGCAGCAGTCGCGGGCGCAGCTCGCATGGCCATTCGTGAGGCAGTTTTCCGGCTAACACGTATATGTGCCAAATGCCCCTCGACCGTCTCCAAACGATCACAAAAGACATTTTAAAAACGTATAATGGCAAATACAAACATTTCTTACCTTCACACATCGAAGTTATGTCCTGACCCTATGGTCCTGACGATGAAAACTTGAAGCACGAGGAAATTTGCTTGTCTCAGTAGAACAACGGCTCATGAAGTGACGCAAGCAGCAATGTGATTGGCTGATATTTAACACATATTGTGTTGGACACACTGTGTTGGATATTTTCTTTTTTCTTTTTAGTTTTTAACACACATTTAACACAAAGTAACACAAAATGTGCTAAAATAGACATAACACAAACAATGTGTTAAAAATTAACACATCCTTTTTGAGAGTGTATAATGACCATGATGCTGATGAGGTCATGTGACCGAAATTGTACTACACTACTGTTGGTTATTGCATAACGTATATTTTTAACTATAGTACACTCTTAAAAATAAAGGTGCTTCACGATGCCATAGAAGAACCTTTTTTGTCTAAATGGTTTCATAAAGAACCTTTCTGTTTCACAAAAGGTTCTTTGTGGCGAAAGAAAGTTCTTCAGATTATGAAAAGGTAAGAAAGAGATGGTTCTTCAAAGAACCTTTGACTGAATGGTTCTTTGTGGAACCAAAAATGGTTCTTCTATGGCATCGCTTGGAGAACCTTTTAAAGCACCTTAATTTTTAAGTGTGTAAGCATTATTCAGTATACACTGCACAGTGTTCACTAAGTTTGTAGTAAGCTAGTATTCCATTCAAATAGTAAGTAGCAAATAGATGAGTTTTCCCAGAAGCCTGTAGTTTATTTCACCTAAAGTGGCACAAAACAATCTCAGCTTATCAGGTTTTATAGCAGTTCTTTAAACATTAAAAGCAAGCAAGATAATAATAAAAAACAGTAAGATGGAGAAAAGAGAGTCTTGAGGCGTAGTGTTTAATCAGTGCTGTGAATAGCGTGTAATGAAAATAGATCAGAGAGCTGTTGTTCAGTATTATTATTGAGCTCTGCTAATTAGTTTTCCTTCTCTTGATGGCGTTCAGAGTTTACAGTGACAGCGTCTGTGGATTTTGCCACATTTTTAATCTAAACTCAATCTCAGTGGCTCTATTTGTATTTTATAAGACGACTGAATCAATCTTGTGTTAGGAGAGTGTCAGTCGAATCATGTTAATGCCAAACGTGCCTGGCAGTTTCACTGGGGCTGTTAACTTGATTATTTCAGATGTTTATCGACCTGTTAACAGTGTTTTTCTGCTCTGTGAAGAATCACATTGCTGCAGCTGAGCAATATATTAGCTTTTTTTACTGTCAATATATGCAACAGCTAGTGCTAACAGGACCTTTGAAACAAGTTTTTGTTTTTTTGTGTGATCAGGAGAGCCGTACCTGCTCAGTTCCCAGCGTAGGTGTCCTGGCGGTGGGATGCAGGATCCTGCTAGTGTCCGTCCGTTCCTGCCCGCAGATGAAGGACTCAGACTCAGCCTGGCTAAAGGGGTCTCCATGTCCCTCCCGTCATCCCCTCTCCTGCCCCGACAGACGTATGTGATGGCGGCTCGCCCGTGCAAAAAGTCTCCAGGTGGGATATTTATCATTCTATCAGTTTATAAGCATGGAATTGTCTGGACATCAGCAGCTTTTTGGCTGAGCGATGGGTTGCAGTGGTTTAGCAACAGCTGTTGTTCTGTAATTCAGTTTGGTTATGCTAGTGGTGCTGAAATTACAAACTCGAACGGTGAGGTTTCTCACTCAGGTGAATCTCACAAGAACATGTCAAGGTTGCCTTAAAATGAAAAGAAAAAAAAATTGTGTTTGCATTTTAGGACCGTTTTAATTTTTGGTAATGCTTTACTTGAGAACTTTATATTTAATGCATTATATAATGTTTTTTATAATTATAACCCGAAGGTAAAATGCATAATATATGCAGATTCTGTGTTACATTTGGAATTGTTTGTTTGTTTTAATGAATTAAATTTTTTGTGTAACAATAAAAAGAAAAGCATTAAAATGTATTATAACTGTGGTTACACTTATTAATGAGATCATACAATGCATTATAAGGTGCATTACAAGACATAGTTCATTTATTTAAAAAAAAAAATATATATATATATATATATATATATATTATGTAAATAATATTATATAAAAAGGGCTTCGAGTGAAGTGTTACCAAATTATTTTCTTGTATTATGAAATTATTTCCTCCCAGTTTCTGATTACTACATCCAGACATTTTTTTAAAATTGAGGATTTTATTCAGTTTACATTACTACAATAGAATAATTTCAAAGAATTTTTGTTATTTTTATTTAACTCTGCATCCGTTAAATGCTGTACCATAAATAGATGTATTCAGACATATTTATTTTTTGATTTGATTTTTTTGTTTATATTTATTTTTGTTCATATTTATTTCAGTATTTTGTTATTTTATGTATTATTATATTATATTACATTATATTATATTATATTATGTTATGTTATATTATATTATGTTATGTTATGTTATGTTATGTTATGTTATGTTATGTTATGTTATGTTATGTTATATTATATTATATTATATTATTAGTGCTGGGCATCCAAAATAAAAGTTTTTGTGTACATAACATTTGTGTGTGTGTACTGTGTATATTTATTATGTGTATATATAAATACACACACATGCATGTATATATTTAAGAAAAATGTTATGTTTATATATTAAATATATTTATATATCATATAAATAATATGAATATAAATATATACATGTATATATTTTCAAAATATATACAGGATGTTTCTTTATATATACGTAATAAATATACACAGTACACACATATATATTATGTACACAAAAACTTTTTTTAATGTGATTAATCGCGAATAATTGCTTTCCAGCATTAATTACAAGACATAAGTAATTTGTTAAAAAAATGTTTTTATAATGTACTATATTAAAAAAGGCTTCAAGAAAAGTGTTACCTAATTATTTTCTTGCATTATGAAATTATTTTCTCCCTATGAAATTAATTTCTTCTATGAAATTAGTTTCAGATTACTGCATTGAGACATTTTACTTAGTAGTTTTTTTGTAATTAATAATGTTTTAAATTAATCTTATTCAGTTCTCATTACTGCAATAGATTAAATTTTTATTTTATTTTATGCATTTTGTTTTTTATTTTATTTTATTTTATTTTATTTTATTTTATTTTATTTTATTTTATTTTATTTTATTTTATTTTATTTTATTTTATTTTTTATTAGTGCTGGGCATCCAAAATAAAAGTTTTTGTGTACATAATACATGTGTGTGTACTGTGTATATTTATGATGTTTATATGTAAATACACGCACATTCATGTATATATTTAAGAAATATGGTATATTTTTTTATTATATATAGTTATATATAATATAAATTATATGAATATAAGTATAAACATACAAATGCATGTAAATATTTATATTATATTATATTATATTATATTATATTATATTATATTATATTATATTATATTATATTATATTATATTATATTATATTATCACAGTAATGAGAATGTATTTGTTTTTTTTAATTGGTGGGAAAATGTGCTTAATTTGTCACAAAAATAACAAACTTTCTGCATTTTTTGTTAATCCAGTTGTGTTCTTGTGTATTTGTTTAGCTTGAAGTGTCGGTTTATGTTTTTGTTTCGAAGGTAATTGTGTTTGTGGCATTGTTGATTGAGTTGTGTGTGTATACATGCAAACACAAGTGTGTGTGTGTGTGTGTGTGTGTATGTAAACACAGTCTGAGGTGTTTTCACACCATCTCTGTGTTAAGGACAAGGCCATGAGCAGCTGAGATCTTCAAAGGGTTTGCTGCTGGTCTCTGGACTTGTTTCAGCCTGAGCTTTGTTTTTGGAGGATTTAGCACAGAGGATTTATCCTTTCAGTGGTCACTTTGGCCTCTCGCTCACATCTGCTCCTCATGTGTGTTGATTCAGCAGCTCTCTTTGAAAAGGGGATCGATGCTTTGAAGGCACCGGAAGCAGGCGACGCGCTCGAATGAAGTTGCCCTTTGCACATTTCATTAGTCTGACAATTAAAGAAAGATAAACGTCCAAATGAGATCCCCCTGGAGTACCGGATCCTCAGGGAGGGATTTACTACAAATGTCGGAAACATGTGAGATTAAGGGTTTGTTTTGACCTCCACAAATCTCTTTACCATTTGGGCTCAGTAAGGTTTTTTGCAAAAAATGTATACTTTAAAGTGTCACAACACCCCCCTGTTTCAGAGGTGCATTTTCACACCTCTGGTTTAAAAAAACTTTCTGAAAAGGGGCGTTGTTCACTGGGGATAAGGGGTGGGGTACAGTGTGGAGACAAGGCGGAGACCGCATTAAAGTGCGAGTGACAATAAGTGAATAAATTCTGCTAATTTGCACACTGACAATGTAAACGCATGCCGAGAGCAGCAGCTACAGCGGTTCTGAGAGCAGTGTGGAAGTGGAGGACTTCTACCCACCAGAATCCCCACACTTAGATCCAAGTGATGACAGTGCAGGTCCACTGCCTTATCCGTTTGAACCTTTGGACCCTCACGTGCATACACAAGAACGCAAAGACGAACCAGATGAAGCGCCGATAGAAGTGTCACACTTATAGCGTTTTATATTTTTATAATAGTAAATTAACAATTCTAAGTTTATCTTGTATATGAACGCTACAGATGTTGACAATTTTTGTTTCGCAGACACTCTTTATCTAGTTTGAAATTGATGTAATACATGTTCATCATGTTCTTTCTAATAATAGGTGTTCGTGTTCGGAGTCAGAAATGAGCAGCACAGTAATTACTGACACCGGCTATTTAAATAAAAGAACGCAAAAAATGGCGCGGTGTTTATAAATAGGCCTAATTTATATCAAAATTATTTCTTAATATATATGTGACCCTGGACCACAAAACCAGTCTTAAGTCGCTGGGGTATATTTGTAGTAATAGCCAAAAATACATTGTATGGGTCAAAATTATTGATTTTTCTTTTATGCCAAAAATCATTAGGAAATTAAGTAAAGATTTTACAGATTTTAAAATTTAACCTTATGACTGGTTTTGAGGTCCAGGGTCACACATATATATATATATAATATACATTATATATAACGTTGTGTATATAGGCCTATATATAAAATACATATGTATATTATTTCGAAACAAAATAAATGAGACTCAAACATTATTAACAAACGCGCGTGTTTATTTGAGCACTTCCGACAGTGAACAAGCAGCCGGTAAACTATTCAAATATTAAATAATATTTTTTTAAAAAATATTTTTAAATAAGAAAGTAGCCTAAATAAGAATGTTAAATAGGCATTTAAACAAACATTTGTTGCAAAAACTACTAAAACCTTGCCCGGACCTTTTCTGACAGCTCATCAGAATTACTGGCCCGAATCCGACTGGAACTTTTTATCTTCCCCATTACACAACTGCTGTTTTAATAGCAAAGAGATTTACATTTATTTTAGTTTTTTTTAGTTTATAAAGTTAATTTAGAAATATATTTGGAACACTTTTTTATGTTAAATTCAAGTTTTTGTTTTTTAAAGTAACGACCAAGCGGCCAGCGACAGACAGATCAATTTATCAAGTCATCACGATTTAAATTTAGATCCACAGATGTAAAAAAACTTAAAGCATATCACAATATTAGTTTAATCGTTTAACCTAGATAAATGTGTGCTATTGGGCACATATCCAATCGTTTGTGCGGAGAGTGAAAGCTGGAGCGCACTTTGCAGAACATGAAGGCGCTGGTGCGATGTGAAACTTCATTTTTGCTCATAAAGGTAAGAGTAATATATCATCCGGAACTGTAAAGACAGTTAAAAATAATTAAAATTGAAAACAAAACTCTTTCATTAGCTATAAGCCTAATCCATAAAGATGCATTTAGGCATTAAAGGAGCGTCCAATGAGCAGATGGCCAGTCAGGATCATCAACTTTGTCTATGCGACAAATACTAGTTTATTAAAAAATAATTTGAATATCTTCTTACTTTTCCACCCCGACACATTCATGGTTATTTTTGCTGGGGCTTTGCGGCCAGCTTTAGCCTATTTTTACGAGTCCCCAATTCCAAAAACTGTCCGGTATGAAATGTTCCTTACAGACAAATTTACAGCAATGCGCCTCCAAACTTTAGCTCTGGTCGCATCGCGGGGAAACGAAAACAACTCTTTTGTTTTGTTACAAGAAAGGCACAAACACGAACCATGTCTCAGAAACAGCAAGCCAGCCAACGTAAACAAGTGACACAAGTGCTACTTTCCAATGCATAAATACTGCGATGGCTCATGCAAAGCACGGTGCAGAGATTGGATTAGACGAGTCCTTTGTCATGTATAATGTTACACTGCTCATTAATAATGCTTAGAAGGGGCCGTCAAGCCGATGACGTAGATAGGTACTGTACAAGCCATGCAGCCAATGAGCGCTAAAAAAAAAATGCATCTGTGTCAAGGGCTCAAATGTAACTTTTAAAACCGGATGCACGAAATGGTCACAAAAAGCGCAAAAATGACCAATTTCCACTTAGCAAAATTTTTAGTGACATATATTACTGTTTTACGCAATGTACAACATATATATATCTGTAAACAACTCAAAGAAAGTGTTTTAGGGTTTTGTGACCCTTTCATTCAGCAAGGATGCATTAAATTGTCCAAAAGTGACTGTAAAAATGTGTATAATGTTACAAATAAATGTTTCAAAAATCAAGTTTTCACAAAAATATAAAGCAGCACAACTGTTTTCAACATTGATAATCAGAAATGTTTCTTGAACAGCAAATCAGCATATTACAATTATTTCTGAAGAATCATGTGACACTATTAAAAACTATTAAAAATAGTGGAAAAACTACGATTTTTAAACATTCATTTGACTCGGCATGAGAGAAAAAAAAGAATTTTCCTTCTAGACCTTACGGTTAAAAAGTTATTAACTTAAACATGAGTGATGGCACAAGTGGTGGCACTAGAGAGTTTGAGTTAGAGTCTCCAAACTTGCTATGGTTAATGTTGAGAATGTCTAGCCTGGCGAGCCAGACCCACATAAATGTAGGGTCTGGGCACTCTCCATAGACAGGGCTCAACCGGAGGGGTGGGATAAACGGTTGTCTTTCAAACTCCTCTCCACGCAATAGGATAGCGCTACAACCAATCAGAGACTTAGTCTGTCAGGTGACGTAGTCAAAGCGACGGAGATTTTTAACGAAAATCAGTGCACTGTGCAGTCTGTCAGCCAAATAATAGACATAGATGGGCACTAAACCTTTAAAAGTAAACAAAAACATGCACAGACAAATCCAAATTACACCCTGCTCTGATGTAGTATACGCAAACACCGGAAGGGGAAATCGGTGAAAAAGTCCAGGATGAGTTTGCGTAAGCAAACGTAATCTTTTAGCTTTAAATGGGTTTGAACAACCAGGATAAGCGCAAGTAATTACCATTTTGAATAGCCGCTATATCCACAATCTCTGTGCACTGTGTGAACAATGAGTGTCGTATACACGCCACAGATCGCTTCCGGTGTTTGCGTATTCTACACCACAGCGCGTTCACATGTAACGAGCTCCTGCTCAGGACAGATGGACGTGGCTGTGTATCCAAAGTAAAAAATTATATAAATACTGTTCAGTTTTCCACGCGTAATTCACAGAACCAGGAATTCATGTCTGACGGAACTTATGGTCGCAGGTCAGGCGTCATCATGTTAAGCCCGCCCACCGACTCGTGATTGGCCCGGTACATCTTGGATTTTTCGGAATTTTAAGTGAATTGAGAGTAACTAGACTGACCTTGGAAGCAAATGTAATAATAATAAGAACGCCAACGGATACAAGAGAAATCTAAAAATCTTACTGACCCCTAACTTTTGAAAGTAGTGTGTATTCACCAATATAACAATATATATCCATAAACAGTGATATTCATCTATGTATATTTTTACAAAATATATATTTTTAAATTTGTAATTTTAAATGTAACCCCATAATATTCCTTCAATATTAGTCTTGTATGACTTATACTGTATGTCCTATTACGATGTCAATTGTTTATCTGTTTAAGCAAATGATTTTCTAGGAAAATCCTCCCTGGGAGGAAATTAAAAATAACCAAAATGAAATTCAGATGGACTTGATACTCACTTGATACTCAGAAACCCTAGTTTAGATTTGTAGAAGTAATAACAGGGATAATGCGCATGTTATTGTCTTAAACTCTGGATGATAATGACCGAATGGACCTTATTCGGCTATCCCAATGGGAATCTTTGGGAATGACTGTTGTTATTAGGAGAATCAAAGGCTGGCTGATGAGTTTCATGTGGACAGTGTGTAGTCATTGCTGACCAATGGAAAATAAAACATGAGTTCATTTCAATAAGCACACTTGTATGTAGTTAACTATTCTAGACAAACTGTTTTGTTTAAAGCTGCCACATATGGTGAGAAAGGTGGAGGCGGTCTGTGTGTGTGTGTGTGTGTTTGTGTGTGTTTATGGGAGAGGATGTTTAGATCTTCACGAGGAGGTGTTGAACAGCAGGACGGGGGCAGGAATCTCACCTCATTCTTTTTTTATTACTATTTTTCTCTTGTAAAAATACTAGTAGTGTGATATAAACTCTGAAATAACAGATATGGAAATGAAATAGTGGCACAAATTAAATCTGTCCTATGTTTGAGCTGCTTCTTTGTCTAGATTCCAGATCTGCTCGCTTTGGACAGTCATTAACCAACTTCATCAGGTGCATCATGGGATGCTTTTAAATGCTAGTGAAGGAGAAACATGTTTGATGAGCAGATTTAAGCAATAAAACTATTGTTCATTTTTATTAATATTTTATTTTATTGATAAAATGAACTGACAAACCCACTGTACTGGTTTGATTTCATTACAGACAGATTTGCCTGCTAAAATGGCTGTGGTTGCAGAAAAAAAAGTCAGACTGAATCTCTTGAGATATTCAAGTTTTTTTTTTAAATGATTTTTAGATTAGGGCCCTATGAAATTTGAATTTTGCTGATATTTTCCCCACTGTTTTAATAGGTAAAAAAAACTAAATGTTTTTTTTAAAAAAGCTTAAGAAATACTAAAAGAAATATTAAATTAATTAATAAAATAAAATTAATTAATTTTAAAAATTTATTTTATTTAAACATTATAATAATAATACTATTTCAGAAACACTGTGTGGTGTATTTACAATTTTCTGGTAAAAAAAAATTCTGGTAAATATTTTAGATTTCATTTTTATGGTTTCATTCATTTTACTAATAAAAAGCATCTCTAATTAATTAAAAAATTAAGTAAATATTCCATAAAAACAATGTTTCAATAATTTTATTAGTAGTAGTAATACTATCATTATACACTAAGCAATATATTCCTGTCACAATTTCTTCAAGTTAAACTGAACTTTTATTTTGACAGTTGCTTTGAAGACCTTTAAGGTTTAGTTTTTTTATATATGACGATAGTTTTTTCTCAAAAGAAAAGAATATTTATTTTGTTTATATGATCAAATACTCTGAAAACACTGCAAGCGTTATGCATGCTTCAGTATGTGTTTAGTTAGTAAACTAGTTAGTATTTTTGCTGCGTATTATTCACAGACAGTAGTCCATATTGCATTTTTATTTAAGTGTACTGATCTATTTTTGATTTATTTGATTTATTCTTTCAAAATTTGGCAAATACCATTAAATTCCATTTTTATAACTAGTTCACCATTCTATAACATGTTCACCAGACCTCCACTTTTCATGAATGCTGATTTATTGTCTGCTCCAAAACATTACTTCAAACAAGCTGTACAAGCCTTTCATATCTCCATACATGGATCTCAGTCAGAATAGTGTTGATAGTTGAAAGCATATTTTCCGGTGCTGTGAAAAACACTGCACAGAAACCGCAGCCCAATCCAACACTCAACCTTGATTATCTTGTACGCACTGGGAGGTGCAGTGATACGAGTTTAGCCAAACTTAAAGCGTAAACGCTTCCAAATAGACTCTCTTTTTTTTCCAGAGTCTCACTCAGAGCTTCAGTCCTGCAGCTCATTTCCTCACAGCTGAAGTAATAATGTTGGACTGTGGCGGCCCCCTTTTAAGCTAAACCGCTGTTTCCCCAAAGCGGCGGGTTATTGATCCTATTAAAGCCATCTCACATGAGGCTGCCACATATTATGTGCTGCTTTCATCAGGAGAAAGCGACATGTGTTTCACCTCATCCTCTTTGCCTCCTTACTGACCTCTGCTGGAGCGTTTGTGCCATTACTTCCAACACCGAACCTTTCAAGGTCGAAGGTCAGGAATACTTTTTCCTTCTGGTTCGACCCTAGTTCGTTTGAAGAAAAGCAAGGCTTTCCAGTGATATAGTGTGTTGGAGGTGGATGGTGTTAGCAGATGTTGAGAAGGTCTTCTGAGAGATGCAAGATGGAGTATCTTTCAGGATCTTTTTTTTTTATGCCCCAAGATGCACTTTTCTTTTATGGCTTACGTTAACAAAACATGTTTGGCTGTTACCACAGACAGATCTGATTCAAAATTTTCAAGATTTGTTTCTGTGTTTTTATATGAATGTGTGTGACAGAAATGTAGTAATCGCTGCCCAAAGCTGTAATTGAGAGCACCAAGTTCCCTCCGGCGCTTCGGCATTCACACTTAAACCATCTGTGTAGCTGTTAGTCCGCTTAACATGTCTTACATGCGTTCTGTTATCATGCATACTTTGAGACAGATCCAGAAATGCATTACCATCTGGCCAATTACTAAAACAGACGTACATTATAGAGATGTATTATGTTCTTGCACATATTATATTTTATGTTTATTTTATTGTATTTTCCCCTGGTTTCACAGACAAGGCTTAAGCATAGTCCCAGACTAAAATGTAAGTCTGAGCTTACAAGTTTCAATTGAATGAAACTCGCACTGATTGACCTTAAAACATGTCAATGTATTTGTTTTGTCTCAGGACACCAGTAATCTTTTTTTTTTTTTTCTATAAAAATGACTTGAATGTCCTAATTGAACTATGGCCTAATCCTGTTTTAATGTTAGATATATTTTATTATATTTGATCATATTTGATTAATTTTTTGGCTTGTATTTTTATATTTTTAATTTTTTAATATTATTTAGATTATTATAAAATATGATTTAGTTTATTCTATTTATATATTTTATATGTATTTGTATTTATATACATATTTATTTTTTGTTTCTGATTTTTTTAACAATTGTATATTATTTTATTTATTTTTTTAATAATACTTTGTTTTAATATTATATATAATTATATTTGATAATATTTAATTTTTTGTATTCTTGTTTTATATTTATTTAATATTATTTAGTTTAATATAAATATAATATATTTATTTTGTTTTGTTCTATTGATATATTTTATTTACATATTTATATTTTGTTTCAGATTTTTAAAAAATTGTATATTTTATATTTATTTTTTTATAATATTTTATGTTTTAATACTAAATATAATTTATTATATTTGATAATATTTGATTTTTTTGTATTATATTTTATATGTATGTAATATTATTTAGTTTAATATAAATATGATATATATATATTTTGTTTTATTCAATTGATGTATTTTATATATTTCTATTTATATACATATTTATATTTTGTTTCTGATTATTTAAATTGTATTTTATTTTATATTTTGTTTTAATATGATATATAATTTATTATATTTGATAATATTTGATTTTTGTATTCTTTTATTTTAAATTTATGTAATATTATTTAGTTTAATATAAAATATATTTATTTTGTTTTATTCTATTGATATATTTTATTTATATTTAAATACATATTTATATTTTGTTTCAGATTTAGTAAAAAATTGTATGTAATTTTATATTTATTTTATAATATTGTGTTTTAATATTATATATAATTATTATATTTGATAATATTAGATTTTTTTTGTATTCTTGTTTTATATTTATATAATATTATTTGGTTTTAATACAAAATATAATATATTTAATTTGTTTTATTCTATTGATGTATTTTATATATTTATATTTAAATACATATTTATATTTTGTTTCTGATTTTTTAAAAATGTTATATTTTTATATTTATTTTTTAAATAATATTTTATGTTTTAATATTATATATAATTTATTATATTTGAAAATATTTGATTTGTTTGCATTTTTATATTTTATATGTATTTAATATTATTTTCTTTAATATCAATATAATATATTTATTTTGTTTTATTCTATTGATGTATTATATATATTTATATACATATTTATATTTTGTTTCTTTTTGTGTGTGTATATATATATTTTTTTGTTATGTTTTTTTGTTTCAGATTTTTTTCATTGTATATTATTTTATAATATTTTATATATATATTTTTTATAAAATATCTATTTTTTATTATTAGATATCATTCGTTTTTTTTTTACAAATGTCTTTTCTAAATATCCTATGTATTTCATTGGATAAAAAAATATTTATAAATGTATTAATTACGGCAGTAATATTAACATATTTTATTAAAATATCACAATAAAACTTAGTTTGAGTGGAGATACATTTTGTTATAAATAAAAAAAAAAATCTGGCTATTTATTCTGAAATATTCCATATTATTACCCATTCTTGTTTGTTTGTTTTTGTAAAAGCCATTTAACTAATTAACTAATAAAAAAAAACTGTTCCTGTATGACTTCATGCTACAGGAAGTGACGTCAGTGACATTTAGAGGTAAAACTGCTGCACAAACTTAATTTAGTATTAGCGGTGGATTTAATCATGGTTTGTGTCATGCATCCTTTTCAACAATATCAACTTTTCAGAAACTGGTTAAAAATCTGAGAATAATCTTCATGTTTGAATGTCTGAGTTTGATAAGAACATGATTTAATGTCTTTTATACCCTTTTATAGAAAGACCACCTTAAAATTGCAGCACAAGCTGATTCATTTTTGAACATTTCAGAGTTCAGAAGGTTCTCCAGAGCCAGAATGATCCGACTCATTGCATGTTGGATTGGAGCTCGCATTGGCATTGGTGGCGTTGGTGTGGCATTGACCTGCCAACGCAATAAAACGGCCTCAGAGCAGATCTGGATGACAGCTTCCTCTGTTCAGTATTTCACTTCACAAAAGTGAACTTCCATCTCTGGACGTCACTTCAGTCTGAATACGTGATTCACAGACGGCTGATAATTCAGAGTAAAGAGGAGTATTGTCACGCCGCTCTCTTTCTTCTATGGCTTTTGTTGTCCATACAGTGGATCTTGTGTCTGGGGAGAAAGACTCAAATGTGAGCGTGTCATGAGGTCTGTGACTTTACTCCATGTCTTTAAAGTTTGTCGGATCTACCAATGTGTAGAGCACAAAAAGTGCTTCAGTTTCAGATGAAAAAAAAAAATCGTTAATTTTGATCATAGAGCTTTTTAAAAAAAAATGTTGTAAATGAAGTTTTTAATGTATTTATAATGTAATATATAATAAATGGGTCAAAGACGTTAAGATGTCCACGCCAAAAGAAATTTACAAAAGTGATTTTATGTCCATCGATGCACATTAAATGTAAGTAAAATGTCTACTTTTAAGGTTTCGAACAAGTTTTTGGAGAATAAAATGTCAAAATTTGGTTGTCATTCAGTGTTGTCATTCAATTCATATTTATGTCAAAATTCAGACAACATGCTTATTCTCACTTGTACATATTTAAATATATATAAGAATAAGGAAGCATGTTACATTTTATTGTGTTTTAAATGAGTAAAAGAATTGACAACCTATCCTAGTGGCAAATTAAAAAAAAGTAGAATTACAACTAATTAGTATTTGGGGTGAAAGTAATTAGGCTTTTAATATGTCATAAATTGATTTTTGTTGTAAATACACTGAATGACATTTAAGTGGGTGTCTTCTGTAAATTAGGGAAAAATGTATGATACTGATTTTTTGCTCAGAAAAACAAAAATGCAATTAAATTAAACAGACTTTGATTTTTTTTTTTGGAAAAACAACAACAATTTATTATAGTTGTTCTTTTTATGCTTAAACCCTTTTATGTCTTTGACCCAAATATAGTAAAATTTGTATCTAAAAATATTTTTTTCAATAAGCCCATTTTAATGCATTGTAAAAGGTAAAAATCCCTTTTATTTTATTTTTTAAATAAAATATAAATTTATTAAAAATTGAACTTTATTTATATATTTTAGTTCATGTATACAAAAATAAAATTTTATAAGTACAATTAATATACAAAAAGACATCTAAATGTTTTTTGTATATTAATATTTTGCTTTTAATGTTGTATATACATTTGTATATTATATTTTATTTGTTGTATATTTATTTTTTTAATTTATTGATATAGGTATTATTTTTTTTTATTGTTTTTATTTAAGGAAGTCTCTTCTGCTCACCAACCCTGCATTTATTTGATCCAAAGTACAGCAAAACAGTAAAATTTAGAAATGTTTTTACTATTTAAAATAACTGCTTTCTGTTTTAATATATTTTAAAATGTAATTTATTCCTGTGATTTGAAAACTTATTTTTTGCATGATTACTCAAGTCACATGATCCTTCAGAAATCATTCTAATATTCTGATTTGCTGCTCAAAAAACATTTATTATTTTTATGTTGAAAACAGCTCAGTAGAATGTGTTCCGGTTTCCTTGATGAATAGAAAGTTCAGAAGAACAGCATTTATCTGAAATATCAGATAAATCTTTTGTAACATTATAAATGTCTTTATCATCACTTTTGATCAATTTAAAGCATTTTATTTCAGATAAATGCTGATCTTTAGATGTTTCTATTCATCAAAGAGTCCTGAACAAAATGTACTGAACTGTTTTTAATATTTATAATAATAATATAAAATGTTTCTTGAGCAGCAAATCAGCATATTAGAATGATTCCTGAAGGATCATGTGACACTGAAGACTGGGGTAATGATGCTGAAAATTCAGATTTGATCACAGAAATGAATTACATTTAAAAAAATATTCAAATAGTAAACATATTTCAGAATGTTACTGTTCGAAAACTTTTGACTCATAGTATGTTTGTTTGTGTGTGTGTGTGTGTGTGTGTGTGTGTGTGTGTGTGTGTGTGTGTGTGTGTGTGTGTGTGTGTGTGTGTGTATATATATATATATATATATATATATATATATATATATATATATATATATATATATATATATATATATATTCTTTGACATCATTGAAATGCATTATGATATTGCCTCCCTGATTGGATGTGGGCAGCAGAAGGTATCTTAGAAAGCAGTATCATTATCACTGTGATCAGTGATTTGTTGTTTATCTCCCCTCTCTCTCTCTCTCTCTCTTGTTCTTCCTCTCATTTATATTCTTTGGCTCTTTATTTGCATGCATCTCAGATGTGCTGTTGGACCTCAGACTGAGTTAATACCTGTTTGTGCTCTCCAGCAGGGAGATGAGACTCATGCATTTTAATCGCATGTGTGTGTGTGTGGATTTATTCTCTCTCCCCTGAAGCCAAAACCTACAAGAATTATGTGAAAGGAAATACATTCAATGAAAGCGTGTGCTGTTCATATATATTTGATCTTGACTAGGGATTTTAAAATGCCTAAATTTCATTAGTTAACAGAAGTTGCATTTTAAATTAATTAGCAAACATAAATGTGACCCTGGACCACAAAACCAATGTTAAGTAGCATGGGTATATTTGTAGCAATAGCCAGATGTACATTGTATGGATCAAAATGATTGATCTTTCTTTTATGCCAAAATCATTAGGATATTAAGTATGTAAGATCATGTTCCATGCAGATATTTTGTAATTTTTCTACTGTAAATATATCAAAACTTAATTTTTAATTAGTAATATGCATTGCTAAGAACTTCAGTTGGACAACTTTAAAGGCTGTTTTCTCTATATTTTGCACTGCATTGCAATATTTTTTTTTTGCACCCTCAGATTTTCAAATAGTTGTATCTCGCCAAGTATTGTCCTATCCCAACAAACCACACATCAATTGAAAGCTTATTTATTCATTTAAAAAACTTTGACCCTTATGACTGGTTTTGTGTCCAGGGTCACAGGGGATTGCCATCACTAGTTTGTGGAAAAACTGTCTAGAGAACATAAAAGTTGCACAGAAGCTTTGCCACTGACAAAAGTGTAAAAAGGGTTGTTTTATTTACATTCATATGAATTACAAACAGAAATGGACTTCTGTGTCATATGTGCTTTCAACATGCGTTTGCATTTCACTGCAGGTGTCCATAGATGGCAGTGTAAATCACTATGAGTGTGTGTGCGTGCTGCGATGTGGACACACTCACACATTAATCACTGTGTGTGTCCGTAGAGATGCATTAAAGGCTACACAGGAAGTACAGCTTTCCCTAACATTTTTCCAAATATTATATTCAAATATGAAGTTATATTAATAGTAAAAATCAATCTTTAAAACTTTAGTATGTAAGAATAGTATGTAAAAGTAACATAATTCACTTTTCTATGCTAATACAATCCCAAAATGAATGTATTTATGTATGCATGCATGAATGAATTTGTTAGTTAATTTATTTTCATCTAATTATTTATTTTGATTGATTGATTGATTTTATAAAAAGTGTGCAGAAGCAACTTTTTTAGTGCATGCATGTGAAAGTTTGCAGGTACTATTTTAGGGCTGCTTTTTGTCCATAACTACATTTTTGTTTCAATTTTGAATTAGATATTATATTTTCTTTTAGTCTTATATTTTCTTTTAGTTAGTTTTAGTAATTTTATTGTTTGTGTTGTATTGTTTATTTATTTATTTTTAAATGTGCTGATGTAGTTTTTGACAATTTAGATATTTAATTACTAGCTGAATTTTATTATTTTATAAAATGTAAAAATTTTATTTTAATTGTTGTATTTATTTATTTATTTTTCAATGTAATTATGTAGTTTTTATCAAATGTTAGTTAATTTAATTTATTTTAGTACTTCAAAGAAAAATGACGAATATTTTTTTTGGCATCTAGCTGAATTAAAATGTGTTTACATTTTTTATTTTATTATTTTAGTTAACTTAGTAATTTCATTGTTATTATTTAATTTATGTTGTATTTATTTACTTTTCAATGTGCTTACTGTATGTAGTTTTTTTTTTTTTTCAAATCAATTTTTGTTTATTTAATTTGAGTTATTTTAGTACTTTAAATAAAAAATGTTTCCTTAAATTTTTATTTTATTTTATTTTACTTCAGTTAATTTTAGTAATTATATTGATTTTATTTTATTTCATTCCATTGTATTATATTTAATTTTTTACTTTTCGTATTTAATTGTATTTCAGTTGATTTTTAATTTACTTCAGTTAATTGATTTTATGGTTTTAGTTTTAATTTTGTTTAATGAAAACAAGCCTGCTGAGAAGACAAACTTCTCCATTTGCTCATCCAGAAGACTTTACAATAAGGTGTCATTTGTTAACATTAGTTATTGTCTTAACTAACATGAACAAACAATGAACAATGCATTACACGTATTACTATTTATTAAACTTTGTTAATGCTACTTAATAAAAATACAGTCATTCATTGTTGGTTCATGTTCGTTCACAGTGCATTAAGTAATGTTAAAAAACACAAATTTTGATTTTAATAATGCATTAGTAAATGCTGAAATTGAAGATTAATAAATGCTTTGTTCATTCTCAGTTCATGTTAACTACAGTAGTTAACTAATGAAACCTTATTGTAAAGTGTTACCAGGATTTGTATGGATTGAATGTTGAAAAATGAATGTTGCATTTAGGATTTGTGTCATGCAAGTAATTGCATTTAAATAAAATATTATAAAGCCAGTTGTTCTCATTGCATCATAACAATCACAATAAGAACAGCAGTGTGCATGCAGAAAGTAAACAGCGTCAGTTATGATTTCACGTCAACTTTAACACCTTCGCTTGAATCATCACTTCACCAGTTGAAGACATCCAACTCTGATTTATGTCTGTCTTTACGCACGTCGCCTGTTCATTTGTCATCTCTGAGCGCTGTGTTTGCTTCCTGGAGGTCAAAGTCATGCAGGTGCCGAGCGGAGATGAATCTCTATAACGCCGCTGAAGCCTGATGGATGTTTGGGCT
>NC_133368.1:47576674-47592354 GCF_049309525.1 Garra rufa | reverse complement strand
TCAACATTAATAATAATTAGAAATGATTCATACAAATGTATTAATTTTTTCACATTTTATCTATTAAAATAATCTTAATATGATATTTTTATGTGTTTTTTGTATATTGCTTGATTTATCTGTGTCGTCCCAAAAAGTAAAAATATATTGATATTTATTTAGTTTTATTTTATTTATTTATTTATTTTTATACATTTGTTTATAATGATTTATTTATTTTATTTTATTTTATTTTATTTTATTTTATTTTATTTTTGTTCAAAAACTCCTGAAAGAAAATGTATCACGGTTTCCATAAAATATGAAGCAGCAAATTTAGCATATTAGAATGATCTCTGAAGGATCACGTGACACTATGAGCATGAGTAATGATGCTGAAAATTCACAAATATAAATTACATTTTTACATATATTAAAATAGAAAACATTTATTTTAAATTGCAATAATATTTCATAATTTGTACTGTATTTTTAATCAAATAAACACAGACTTGGTGAGCAAAAGAGACTTTTTTTCAGAAATATTTGCCCCCAAACATTTGAACAGTTGTTTAAAAAGTCAGCTGACACCATTCTGGTATGTGGCTTTTCATTTACTAATCGATAACATCAAGTCTGGGCATACATTTATTATTCTGCTTCACATTATGTAAGTAAAATGGTTTGGTATTGCTGTTTCATGTCTTTAAATGGACTTCGAGGCCACTGTATTTTTTTATAATGTGTGTATGCACCAGTAGATGGAGAAGCAGATTTGCCCAAAGAAAAGCATGCATTATCACAGAGATCTCACACCCGTCTCCTAAGAGTTAAATTGCGCTGGTTTCCTGCTGTAGTTTACATTCCCAGAGCTGTGGAGGTTGTTGCTGCAGCTGGCATAGGCAGCCTAAGTTCACTCGCTCTTTACCCTCACATAAGACAGACGCTGTCGCTCTTTTCTGGAAGATCTGTCACTGATTGAGATCTGATTGATTATACACGTCTCTTTGTTTCTTCTTATGTTCCAAAGGACCCGTTAGAAAGCCCAAGTATGTGGAGAGTCCTCGCGTTCCTGGAGATGCGTTCACGTCGTCGCTGAGGAAGGTTCCTGACGGCACGACTGGTGAGTGACGACACTTGCTGTGGTTCGATACAGAGATGTGTGTGTGTGTGTGTGTGTGTGTGTGTGTGTGTGTGTGTGCTGTCAGAATCTACTTTTTTGGTTTGTTTTTGTTGGTTGGAGTAGAAAATTGCTGATGACGTCAGGGTTCCCACAGTCACAAATGACCAGGAAAGAATCACGAAAATTTATTTAAGAATTAATTGTAATATTTTTTAGTAAATATACATATTTCTAGTTATGCTCGGATCTAAAATGTTCCATTTATCTATTCTAAATGTTATCATAATATTAAGTATTATTGTACATTTTTTTAATTAGTTTTTTAAATTTTATTTATACAATCTAAATATTTTTTTTTTGGCTATTTGGTAAAATGGTGTTTTTTTTGTTGTTTTTTTACATGTTATTTATAAAATAATCTTATATATTACATACATACTTATACAATACATAATATAATATTTTAATGCGTTTTTTTTCTATTGCTCGATTTATCTGTGTGTTATCCCCAAAACATTACAAATATGTTGATATTTATTTAATTATTTATTTATTTTTTACAATTACTTATAATAATTCATTTATTGTTAACATGTTCAAAAACTCCTGAAAGAAAATGTATCACGGTTTCCACAAAATATGAAGCAGTACAACTGTTTTTAATAAAAAAATATAATAATATTGCTAATAATAATAATAATAATAATAATAAAAAAAGTATGTGTGTGTATATATATATATATATGTGTATATGTGTGTGTGTTTTATTTTTTGGACTATTGTGAAAATTGTGCAATTTTTTTCTTTACATTTGCTATAATTAAAAAAATTATAATAATAGTAATGCTAATAATAATTTAGCTAATTAAGAGTATTGGGTAAAATGGTGCAATTTAAAAAAATGCTATCATTAAAAAATGTATAATAATAATGCTAATAATAATAAATATTATTTTTTAGTTTTTTTGACTATTGGGTAAAATTAAAAAAAAATCTTTAATTTGGCTATAATTAAAAATGTTCAATAATAATATTTTCTTTTGGACTATTGGGTCAAATGGTGGAGTTTTTTGTTCTTTAAATTTGCTATCACTAAAAACATTTATAATAATAATAACAATAATTTTTAATAATAATACATTTCAATTAAAGTTTAAAGTGAATCTTGGATAAATGTTTTGCATTACATTTGCCAAAATTAAATTCAGTTATTCATTTCTTTGAAAATAATATTTCTGTGAACATTATTTTGTTTCATTTGGAAATGCCACATTACATAAGTAAAATTGGTACAATCCATTCTTAATGTTATCATTATTATTATTATTATTTAATTGAATTACATTTTATGTAAATTATTTTTAATTTATTTATTAAAGATTTATTAAAGGATTTAGTTTGGTGTCATTAAATTGTATTATTCATATATGAGCATAATATTGGCCACCCTGATGTCTAAATATTGCCATTGGCGAAATCCTTATACACAACTCTGGGGCAGTCATTGGTCAAAAATGTGGGAACGCTTTTATTTATTTGCTGATGTTTTTCTGTGGAAATTTCATGTTTTCATATGTTTTTTATGTTAAATTATGCTTGTAAGCATATATGCATCATCAAATTTGCTTCATGCATTTTGAATTGAGATAACTGCATGTGTGTATGTGCAGTATAAACATGCATGTGTGTGTGTGTCAGTGGCATGTAGAGCAGTTTCTGTGCTGGGCTGCTGTGGATTTGGCAGCGTTGTCTGTGTGTATCTTTAGCTTCATATCAGTGGATGCAGGATTGTGTTGGTCACAGGAGTACGTGAGACATCAGAGCTTTCCAAACAACTGTGTGCAGCAGGGTGGCGCCAGGCGAATGCCAGCTGTCTGTGGCACAGCACTGTACACACAGCTCACATGACGTCACGCGGGCCGCTCAGAGACGAGTGACTAGGCAAGAGCGACAGCTGATGCTTATGAACTCTAAAGAACTGTATAAAGTAGGATTTCTTTTGCTGTGGTGCTGTAGAGTCACACAGATGTCTCACAACCACTGGTGCACTGACAATGTTTAGACATTATCTATTTTGGAGAGCTGAATCATTGACCAGAAATGTTTGTTTAACAAGCCTTTCTCAGATCTGTTAATAACAGCATTATTCATATAATATTTTTTAAATAATCTAAATATTATTATATATTTTTATTGACTATTGGGTAAATTTTAGCAATGTTTTTTAAATTTAATTATTAAAATATGAATACATTACTATTAGTAGTAGTAGTAGTATAAAAAAAATGATCTATTTTTATGAAAGTTTGAAGGAATATTGTGTAAAATGACTTTTTGTATTAAATGTTTGTATTATTAAAATATATTATTCCTATATAAACATAATATTGACCTTAATATTGATCATCATATTGGTAAATTTTAGCAATGTTTTTTAAATTTAATTATTAAAATATGAATATATTACTATTAGTAGTAGTAGTAAAAAAAATTATCTATTTTTATGAAAGTTTGAAGGAATATTGTGTAAAATGAATTTTTGTATTAAATGTTTGTATTATTAAAATATATTATTCCTATGTAAACATAATATTGACCTTAATATTGATCATCATATTTCTAAATTTTAGCAATGTTTTTTGCATTACATTGCATTAAATTTAATTATTAATATATTAATATTTTACTATAATAATTATAATATTATTATTATTATTATAAAAAACAAAATATTATAATCTATTTTTATCAAAGTTTAAAGGAATATTGTATAAAATGACTTTTTTGTGTTACCTTTTCTATTATTAAAATATATTCTTATATAAACATAATATTGACCTTAATAATATTAAACGTAATATTGGTACATTTTAGCAATGTTTTTTGCATTACATTACATTAAATTTAATTATTAATATATTAATATTTTACTATAATATTATTATTATTATTATTAGTAGTAGTAGTAGTAGTAGTATAAAAATATAAATATTATAATCTATTTTTTCCAAATTTAAATAAATATTGTGTAAAATGACTTTTTTGCATTACATTTTCTATTATTAAAATAAATAATATATAAATATAGTATTGACCTTAATATTGAGCATAATATTGGCAATTTTTTTTGCATTACATTTGCTATTATTAAAACCAAATTATTCATATATAAACAAAATATCGATCATAATATTGAACATGATATTGGTAAATTTTAGCAAAGGTTTTGTATTGCGTTTTCTATCATTAAGTGTAATTATTAATATAGGAATATATTATTATTATTATTAGTAGTAGTATTATTATTATTATTAAAATCTAAATATTATTATATTTCTATCAAAGTTTGAAGGAATGTTGGATAAAATGACTTTTCTTTTAAATTGAGCGTTTTTTTGCATTACATTCGCTATCGTTAAAATAAATTATTCCTATATAATAGTATTGGTACATTTTAGAAATGTTTTTTTGCATTAAATTTTCTATCATTAAATTTAATTATTAATATAGGAATTTAGTAGTAGTAGTAGTAGTATTAATAAAAAAGTTTTAGCCAATTTTGAAGGAATATTGGGTAAATAAATTGAGTAATTTTTTTGCATTACATTCGCTATTATTAAAATAAATTATTTCTATTTAAGCATAATATTGACCATAATATTGAACATAATGGTAAATTTAATTATTAATATAGGAATATATTGTTATTATTATTAAAATCTAAAAATTATTATATACTTTTATAAAATTTTAAATGAATATTGGGTAAAGTGACTTTAAATTTCTAATTTTTTTTGCATTACATTCCCTATTATTAAAATAAATTATTCCTGTATAAACATAATATTTACCATAATATTAGTAACGTTTAGCAATGTTTTTTGCATTACATTTGCTATCAATAAATGTAATTATTAATATGTAAATATATTACTGTTATTATAATTATTATTATTATTATTAAAATTAAAATCTAAATATTTATTTTTATCAAAGTTTGAAGGGATATTAGATACATTGACTTTTTTGCATTACATTTGCTGGCATTAAAATAATTATTATTCCTATATAAACATAAAATTGACCATAGTATTTATATCTTCTATAATTAAACTCAGTGGTTAATATAGGAATATCATTATTAAAATGTAAATATAATTATATATTTTTTTTATCAAAGTTTATAGGAATATTAGGTAAAATGACTTTAAGTTGATCATTTTTTGCATTACATTTGCTAATTATTCCTATATGAACATAATATTGACCACCCTGATCTCTAAATATATTTTTCTAAATACTGTTTTTAGACATGTGCAATTTATAGTGTTTGCATACAATTTATGTGATTTCTAATGATGAAATAAATTTGATTCATTAATTGATTATTTACTAAATGTTATTTTCTGTTTCAATTAAAATGAAATCGGCTAAATAAAACTTTACATTTGGTTTCTGTGTTTCGGTAAAAAAAAATTATACTCAGAAAATTGTGTCCAGTTATCATCTCTGGGGGGGAAAAAGTGATCATTTTGCATTTTGAAATCAGTTTTGAGTAAAAATGCCTTCTTTTTTAGAAGTCGAGTACTTATTTTCTTTGGGAAATGGTTGATGTGCCATTGTGACCATGCTGTTTGTGTTGGATAGTCATTGTAAGTAAAAAGCTTTAGACTTGTGTAAATAGTTAAGGGTTTGTTCTGTGTTAAAGTTAAAGTAGGAGCAGTATAATCTGGCCTGGTTTTCTAGCTGGTTTATTTACTGCATATCTGTCATATCTCAATGACACACCCCAGTTAGCTCAGCTTTACCTCCTCACACACACGGAAGGGTCAGCACTGTTTACATGGGGGTCTGTCACATGTTATTTTAACCCTGAGAGAGTTTATATATAGCATCCCCACACATTCCCACAGGCTCCAGTTTAACGTTGCCTTCAAGTCATGTTGAAATGATCATATGCATGAGGTGAACTCATGGTTTTCTGTCAGCTATGACTGTCCCAGTTACTGTAGGTGTGTGTCAATTAAAGAAGCACTGTGGAAGATAATTGAATTTTAGCATAATTAGGATTTAGTTTTCAGAAAGCCCTGCTCATTTAGTCAGTATTTGAAGCCTCAGGCTTGTGTGACTCGATTTCCAATCATTATCAGTGTTGGCATATAAAAACTTGCTGCACTTCTGATGTTTGTATTTTGTTGCATGAAACAATCACCATATATTGTGAACAATTGCAATGTTTTTTTCTTGGTTGAACAAAATAATTTAATTTCGTTCATAGTATTTATTGTTTAGCATTTTTAATTGGAATATAATAATAATAATGATAATAACAATTATTATTATTATTATTGTTATTATTACTACTACAATTAAAATAATTAATCTAATACAATAAAAAATAAATACAAATAAATTTAAATAAAAATTTATAATAATATAAAAATAAAAACAAGCAATAATAATAAGAATTATTATTAATATTATTAATGACTTTTAATTCACTTGTTTTTTTGCAGTTTTTTTTTGACATATTTTTATGCATCTATAAATATTATCTGTGTCTGTGTACCTATGTTTTAGTTTCAATCTTAGTTTTAGTAATTATAAAATAAGTTAGCGTAAGTTCATAATTAAAGAATCATTTCATTAGACTTCAAACTAAAATATGAAACTGAAATTAAAAAACTAAACTAAAAAAATTATAAAGTGATTCTTATCTATACCTATTAAAATTAAAATATGAAATTTAAATATACATTAAAAATATCAATGAAGCGATTCTTTAATTAAAATGACTAAAGCTAAAATCTAAAACAAAATCTATACAAAAATGCTCATGAACTGATGAATTATAATTGCTTAATTTTAATTTAAAAATATAAATTAAAAGGTTTAAATATGTTAATAATTTTGTAATAATTAAAATAAAAATATAATTATATTATTTAAAAAAACACATTAAACATCAAATTTGGAAAACAACATTTTAGCAATTATAATTAAGTTAAGATCAGTTCATGAACACAATGATTACAATCAAAATCACTTTTTATTATGTATTTTTTATTAACATTTATAAATCTTTTAATATATATTTTTACATTCATATTGTAAGCAATTATAATTAATCAGTTCATGAATATTTTTGTATAGATTTTATTTTAGATTTTAGCTTCAGTAATTTTAATTAAAGATTCACTTCATTTATATTTTTAATGTATATTTTAATTTTAATAGGTATAGATAAGAATCACTTCATGATTTTTATAAATACATTTCAGTTTCATATTTTAGATTATATTTAAACCTTCTTTACACTTACTTTAAATGTATTAAAACAGAATCCCAATTTATAAACCCAATGTATTTGCAGTATTGCCATCTGCAGGAGAGGAGTATTTTAACACGTTTTATTATTAGAAATTTTCTAGGTTTACAGTAGTTTTTGACTTATTAAGTCTTAGTTTTATAACTCTTGAACTCATGTTTATGCTTTCTATACTCGTAAGTCGACATTTCCCAGGAGCACTATGAAGGCAGCATAACGTCTTTTGTGGATCAGTGGCCTGCAGGTGTCTGTATTTCCTGCTACACGAACGGATACGACTGCAGAGATCAGCGGGACACTAAACAGCTCTCGGCATTCCCAAGACTTCCCAACCTTCCCGGGAATGTGGCGGCTCTGTCTGTAAATACCTGTTCTCACGCCTCATCTCCCAAACATTCAGTAAAAGTGTAGTTGAAGGAGGAAAGCAAACAGTGCCATGTGGAATTAGTCAGCGTGCTTCACTAATGGCATTAATAATGGATAATTAGCCCCAGTGTGTGTACTTCATAATGACGGTTAATTACTCTGTCCTGCTGCCAGACTTTCAGCTTTTTGACTGAACGTGTTGAAGGCGTTTATTTATTAACACGCACTTGTTTCCTCGTCACCTGAAGTCAGAGTGATCCAAAACAGTTGAGTCAGAAAACTGCTGCCGAGAGAAAATCCAAAATGCCACAGGAATTGATTCTGATGGCTGTACTGCAGGCTTCTTTTTGAGAATTATTGCTGAAGCTGTTCTGCATGTTTTCTGCAGAACTTCCTCCTGAGCAGCGCTGTAAAGTGAAGAGGTCTGCATTCATCATGTGTTTATTAAAGTGTGTTTGAGTTGGGCTCTTAATGAGAGTCACTTTCACACACATTCTGTGTTGTCGGTCTCTGTAAACACTCCAGCAGATCTCACACACACTCTTCCTCCGTATCGTCCTGCTCAGCTTTAATGGCCTGTAAATCTCTCATGAGGGTGAGGATGTTGTTTTGGTTTTTGCCCTTCGGTCGTGACTTTATTTAAACAGTAAAGTTATTTCAGAGAGTCAGTTTATGTATATCCAGCGGCTAACTGGCGGTTTCTGTGAATGGAGAATATTTACCGTGCATAAATGCTTTTCTCTGCATTAGTTTTTAAATTTTTGCTGCTGTGGTAGAAATTATTTAACTGGTTTTCCTTATTTATAACCAGCAGTGCATGTTATTGTGTCATTAAGATGATGTATTGATCAGTCTATCGGCCTGTCTATCCATGCATCCATCCATCTGTCTATCTATCGTTCCATCAATCCATTGTTCTGTCTATCGTTTATTCTATATATGTATCATTCTATCTATCATTTTGTCCATCCATCCATCCATCCATCCATCGTTAGATCATTCCTTTGTTCGTTCATTGCTTTGTTTGTTTGTTCCCTCGTTCATTGTTCCTTCCATCCATCCTTCATCTATCTATTGTTCTTTCCTTTCTTCCTTATTTCTATCTTTAATCTATTTATCTATTGTTAGTTAGTTAGTTTGTTTGTTCATTCCTTCCTTTTTTCCTTCCTTCTATCCATCCATCCATCCATCCATCCATCCATCCATCCATCCATCGTTCGATCATTCCTTTGTTCGTTCGTTCATATCTTTGTTTGTTCCTTCTATCATCCATCCATCCATCCATCCATCCATTCATCTATCTATCGTTCATTCATTCATTCCTTCGTTTGTTTGTACCTTTGTTTGTTTGTTCCTTCGTTCATCCATCTATCTATCTATCTATCTATCTATCTATCTATCTATCTATCTATCTATCTATCTATCTATCTATCTATCTATCTATCTATCTATCTATCTATCTACCTACCTATCATCCATCCATCCATCTTTCAATCATTCCTTTGTTCGTTCATATCTTTGTTTGTTCCTTCTATCCATCCATCCATCCATCCATCCATCCATCCATCTATCCATCGTTCCTTCATTCCTTCGTTTGTTTGTTCCTTTGTTTGTTTGTTCCTTCGTTCATTGTTCCTTCCATCCATCCTTCATCTATCTATTGTTCCTTCGTTTCTTCCGTATTTCCATCCTTAATCTATTTATCTATTGTTATTCCTTCCTTTTTCTATCTATCTATCTATCTATCTATCTATCTATCTATCTATCTATCTATCTATCTATATCCATCCATCCATCCATCCATCCATCCATCCATCATTCCTTTTTTGGTTTGTTCCTTCCTTCCTTTCTGTTACTGAATGAAGTCTCTGTTGCTGTAGTTCATGTGAGGTCATGTGTGTTCAGTCAAACACAAACACTCACAGGTTGTCTTGACCTGGACCTCTTGATAGTCAGGAAATAGAGCAGATGAGGTCTTCTCATTGCTTTTCTAAAGAAAGTTTTAGCCACTTTGATTTCTTCATATCTGTGAAAACTTAATTTCATCTCAGTAATTGTGTCTCTTGTGTGGTCTGCGCTCGTGTCTGAAGAGCTTCTGAGGAGAGAATTCACTTTGAAAGGTACGCCATCAGAAGAAAATCAAATGAAGGACATAAATATGGTTTGCAAAGTTGTGATTGCCTCTCGAGATCTCAAACTCAATTCTCTGAGGCTTCATGAGATGCTTCACAACAAAGTTTATCATTCAAACTCCCGTCCCGCGGGTAGACTGTGCTCATTTTCTTGAAAAGTCCTGGTAAAATCTGACACCGGCCCTTAGATGATGTCACATTTGTGTAAGAGCTTCCAACATTAGACAGTTATGAAGCTCTCAGTGTTTCAGGGCCGTTTGAAAACCATTTCCTGCTGAGATGTGTCACAAATGTGAGGATTTTCATAATGAGCAGCTCTAGACATAATTAAAAACTTCTACTGCTTTAGTTCTCTAGTTCACTGATTCTCAACTGGTTAGTCCTTCTAATTGGTCACTAAATACAAATTTGGATGCTAAATATAAATTATACCACTATACTGTCATTTATAGTTAATGTAGCAACATAAACAGATTTATTTAAGGGGGTCATCGGATGCAAAACTAACTTTTACATGTTGTTTGAACATTAATGTGTGTTGGCAGTTTGTGTACACAACCACCCTACAATGATAAAAAAATGTAATCTTTAAAAAGTAATATCCCCTTAAAATCAGGTCATTCTCAGCTTCTTGTCATTGTGTTGAAACACAAACAGAGGCGAGAGAGTTGATTGACATGAATGCCTTACCTTCACCGAGCTGAAACAGTCCGACTCCGACCGTCATTGTGTGACTTAGGTGCATTGGAAGACAAGAATGTCTCCGATTGAGCGATTGAGGTGTTCTGTTGTTGGATGTAATAATAAACATAGCAGTAGTCATTTACTCCCAACATCTGAGCCGCTGAAGACGCAGAAGATAACATTACTTTCGTTTTTAAAAGAAAAGCACCGACCCTGATCTACATATGCCTCTATGTTCGCGTGAATCATTCGTGATGCAGCTTCACCCACAGCAGAAGTGAGTATAAGGTTTTTTTAATGCATCTTTCAAATGGCCTTTCTTAATGTGCTTGTTGGCAAGTTTCACAGATAAACGCGGCTAAAGTAAACATTACGGCTCATCATCCCAGACAGAGAGGGGCGGGGCGAGCAGAGCTCATTTGCATTTAAAGGGACCATGCAATAAAATGAGTTGAGGTTTTGCAGTGCTGATTTTGACAGGGTAAAAGGGTGTTTTTTTACACTACTATTGAGAAGTTTTAACCAAAGTATATTATAGACTTTTCATTAAGACCCTAAAGAATCATATGAACTTGTGGAAAATGGGCATCCGATGACCCTTTTGATGATACAGTGTACACTCTTAAAAATAAAGGTGCTTTAAAAATTTCTTGAGAGCAATGCCATAGAAGAACCATTTTTGGTTCCACAAAGAACCATTCAGTCAAAGGTTCTTTAAAGAACCATCTCTTTCTTACCTTTTTATAATCTGAAGAACCTTCTTTTGCACAAAGAACCTTTTGTGAAACAGAAAAGTTCTTCAGATGTTAAAGGTTCTTTATGGAACCATTCAGATAAAAAAGGGTTCTTCTATGGCATCATGAAGCACCTTTATTTTTAAGAGTGTAGTGCTTTATTTCATTCCAAAAGCATGCAACTTTAATCGATTTGCATGTTGCTGGATCAGTGCAGTGCATTGCAATATTAATATTATTCAATTTAATTCTCTTTTTAAGACATTTTGTTGAATCCCTTCACTTATATTCTAAAGCAGGAGCAGTTCAGATGCATTGCTTATCGATATTTTGCTCCTACTCAAAGAAAGTGCATTTACATAGAAAATTACAGAACATTTCTAGACAGGCAGAGCTGTGTTGTTATGAATTCATAGTCATACCTGCCACCCACCACTTACCTCACACAGCTCGTTAATTAAGCAGAGAATGTTGCTGATTGGACTTGATTGGCTGTGATGGAGATCATGCCGGTAGTTGAGGCCCATAGGGACTAATTCATAGATGCTGCCGGATATGTTAGCAGCACTGGCTTCTTAAAACGGTCAGCGAGGAGAATTGTGTGAATGAAAGTAAGCTTGTTATGCTGAATTAACTGCCTTTGTGTAGAAAAACGCACATCATGTAATAGATTTACTGTGTAGGTACACGTTTGTATGACACATTCATTTTATAGTGTATTTGAAGTTTGCTTGCTTAAAATAATTGCGGTATTATAAAATGAGTGCATCTTTTCATTTACTCTCATACATTATATATATATATATATATATACACAATAATTGTGTATATATATATAACAATAATTAATATCTTTAATTATTGTGTGTATTTCTATGTTAAATGAACATTAATTAATATATATATATTATATATCTAAAAAAAATGAAAATATATATGCAGGGCTCGAAATTGCGACCGTTTTGGTCGCATATGCTCCCAAAATTTAATCTGCGCGACCTCAAATTATATTTGGGAGCATTTGTGCGTAGGGCTGGGTATCGAGTTCGATACTTTTTAAGCACCGACCGAATTGTCTCGATACTATCGAGTATCGAAAAAATCATTTTCGTTCGGTACCAAATTTCGATACCCAAGGATATAATCTTGTCAACGTCAGTGAGCTAGAAAACGTGCGGTATCTTTAACTTGCCCAGATCAAATGCTGGTGATTAGCTGCGGCGAGGCTGCCTTGAAAATCAATAGTTTACGGCGGTTACGCCCACTCGCCCAGAGCTTGTCAAATGTGAGGCTGTAATGTACACTATACTTAAAGCATAGCATAAATTTAACGCAAAGGATGTATAAGCGATCAAAAGTATTGCTACATTATGCCAATATTGACGGCAACAGCGTGCGATGCAATATTTGTAAAAAGGTTATCGCGTCCAAGACTGGCAACACGTCAAATATGAGAAAACACCAGACACATTCTGGCGCCTCAGTCTCAATATAGTCTCAGTATAGGTACAACGCGACATACATTCACACCAAACGATAACTCATAATTTTCACTGTGGACACGCTTTTCAAAATCCCGTGTGTGTCCTCCCACTTTCAAAAGGTTTTGTTAAAGTAATCTCTTGTATTGTAGAATGCACGCTCATCTCCGCCGAGTTTCGCGGGATCGTTGAAACGAAACCAAAAGTAACATGCGCACACGCATTTAAAGCTATTTTAATACCCCACGTTTAGAGAACGACTTCCCAATGCGCGCAAATTAGGCTACATAAAATATTGAAGCTGTTATTAGTATGTGGGCTAATAAATTGTGTAGTTGTCTATTAATAGCTCTGTATCATGCTTGAAGATTCGGTCTCTGTTTGCACTTTGAATTTTGAAAGAGTAGCCTATTTTGATTATAGCTGTATTTATTGTCTACACGACTAAGAAAGAACTGTGTCGTTTATTTTTTGTTATTTATACTGTAATATATTTTGTCATTTATTTAGATTTTAATCTAAATGCAGTGGTTGCCTCTAATTTAAATGGTTGTACCTATAATAGAGAAAATAAACATTGTTCATGTACTCATATTATCATTCATTCTTGTCCCTTGCTTAAGGTGTGAACTAAATATATTAAAAAGGCTTTCAGAATCAGCCTATTTGCTTGTAAAACATCGGCAATCAAAATCGACCATGAAGAATCAATATCGGTGCTACATGCTAATTTTTCTGAAGAACTGTTGAGTGATTTCAGGTGATCTTAAAAGGTTAGTTCACAAAAAAAAAAGAAAATTCTGTCATTAATAACTCACCCTAATGTTGTTCCAAACCCATAAGACCTTTGTTTATCTTCAAAACACAAATGAAGATCATTTGGATTTAATCAAAGAGCTTTCTGATCCTCCTATATTTACTGGATATGCATTTTCAATGCCCAGAAAGGAACCAAAAACATAGTCAAAATAAGTCAATGTGATATAAGTGGTTCAATCATAATTATATGAAGCTGCGAGAATACTTCTGTGTGCAAAGTAAACAAAAATAACTTTATTCAAAGATTTATCTATGGGAGGATCAGATAGCTCTTGGATTAAATCCAAAATATCTTCATTTGTAGATAATTAATGACAGAATTTAAATTTTGGGGTGAACTAAACCTTTAAGCAGCAGTGAGCCTCACAAATACTTAAATCTGATTGAGTTAAAACTGTTTGAACTTTATAAAAAAAAAACATTCACTGTTATATTGTCTTAACTACACTTTGTTCATTTTGTGCTTTTGTTCCTTTGTTTATTGGTCTTAGAGATAAGCCTGATGTGAAAGTGTCACAAACATCCTGAAAAAGTAATCTTGTTAAAATACATTTCTTAAAATAAAAGTATCGAAAAAAGTATCGTTCGGAACCGGTATCGAATTCAGGGTATCGGTATCGGTATCGGTATCGAACATTTTGGAACGATACCCAGCCCTATTTGTGCGAGTGCGAGAAATTGTTGTGGTGCAACTTACTTTCATTTCTTTATGAAACGTTCGCTAGCCTAACTATTGCATAGACTGCTGTGAGCTGATACAGTGACATGTTCGCCGTTCTCTCTTTTGATTGTGGACAATTAAAAGGTCTCCTTAAAGACCTCTCAATTAAAAGGTACAATGCGGCATACATTCACATCAAATGATAACTCAGCGGCAGAGTTCCACTCACGCAGGGGCGTATTTTCCACTTTGTGTCCTCCCACTTTCAAAAGGTTTTGTTAAAGTAATGTCTTGTATTGTAGAATGCACATTCAGCGCTGCTGAGAGTTTCGCACGGTCGTTAAAACGAAACCAAAAGTCAAAGGCGCACACGCATTCAAAAACAATTTTAATACCCCACGTTTAGAGAGCGACTCCCCAATTTGCGCAAATTAGGCTACATAAAATATCTAGGCTGTTATTAGTATTAGTATATAGTGGTTGCCTCTAATTTAAATGGCTGTACCTATAATAGAGAAAACAAACTTGTTCATGTACTCATATTTTCATTCATTCTTGTCCCTTGCTTAAGGCGTAAAATAAATATATAAAAAAGGCTTGTAAAACATCTGCAATCATAATCGACCATGAAGAATCAAGATCGGCGCATTACTAAAAAGAAATTAGGTGCTCCTAAAATATTTTTGGTGCTCCTAACTTTTTGAAGTTGGGAGCACCAGTGCTACCAAGTAAAAAAGTTAATTTCGAGCTCTGATATATACACAGTACTTTTTCCTTTTGTGGATATATATTGATAATAATACTATTACTTACTAATATATAATTAATGCATATTTAATTTTTGGATGAAGAGGTGAAAAAAGCTTCTAAAAAATTATATATTCAAGGAATAAATGTGTGTTTAAATATACATTTGTTAGTTGGATATATAATAAATGTTATAGTAATTAACTATGTATATATTTATTTTTATTTTTTGAATTTTATATATATATATATATATATATATATATATGTGTGTGTGTGTGTGTGTGTGTGTGTGTGTGTGTGTGTGTGTGTGTGTGTGTGTGTGTGTGTGTGTAAAAAATATACACTATACAAATGTTTTTTTAGATATATATTGCTAATAATATTAATACTTAGTTATATTAATAATTGATGTATATTTCATTTTTGGATGATGAGGTGAAATATGAATTCTTTATTCAAGTGATAAATGTGCATTTAAATATACATTTAATAGTCGGATATATAACACATATAATAATTAACTATATATATTTTGAATTAATTTTTATTTTTAGAATAATATATATCTCTAAATCTAAATTTATATATAAATTTAAATGTGTATATTTTGTTTTTATAATAAT
>NC_133368.1:47413948-47576174 GCF_049309525.1 Garra rufa | reverse complement strand
ATGCATTTAATCTATTTGGATGCATTATATTTATTTTTCTCATTTCCTATTTTTTTATATTTAGTGTAGAAAATGATTTATTATTAAAACCAATTATTTTTGTAATTAATATGTACCAATTGTATCTGGATGCACTATATACACTATACAAATATCAATATTACATTCAAGTTGATTTTGCCTAAAATTCTGCATTGTAAATATCACAATTATTTTAATGTGCTTTCACCTAGATTTTTTCCTAAAAATGATTTGTCAATTTAAATTTCTTCTATCAATCGATTTAAAGCTCTGATTCATTTGCATCATCACTCCAATTTCTTGTTAATTTAGTGAGAAGTGTGTGGAAAAACTATTATATGGCCTAGATAGTCATTACAGTAATTAATTTGAATGGACTTGACTACAGTGACTTTTTCGATGAAACATTTGGGAAAGATCTTAAACACTTAAAAAATGTATATCGTCAAAAGGATGACAAATATAGATGTATTCAGATACATTGATTGCCCAGCAAAAATCATCTTAGAAACTGGACCAATGAATCAAATGTCAGTCAGTGTCAGTCCTCAGCTAAAAAGTGAGGGAAAGCACATGAATTCAGTGTTAATTATTAATTCTGAACATGGCGTCTGCTGGGATGTTGGGTGTGGGCCGCAGGCAATGAAAAGGGCACCTGTTAACAGCTTGTTGCTTTGACACTGGCATTCGCGGTAACAGATGTTTTGCCTGAGCGAACGAGGAGCGCGCGTTTGTTCGGCTCTTCTCTGGAAGCCGAGAGCCTGCTGAAATGTCCTCCGGCGCTGAGCTGCGGTTTTGGGGAGCATGTAAATGAGTCCCTGCAGCGCTCAAGCATGAATGAAAGCAGACATGGAGACACGTTTGAGAGGGATGTTGGCTCATGTGTTGTTTCTAAATGTCAAGATGACATCTGTGCTCTTCAGCCACTAACTGATGTCCAACATCACCAAACCGCACCACGGCAAGTAGTACAGTACTATTGCTTATACTTAGTTAAATTAGTCAGTATTGATTTTGATTGTATCTTTTAGTAAGATTTGTGAAGTTGAATGAAAACATGAATGGAAAAAGTTCAATGACTTTCACAACAGTTTAAAAGTTTGATTTTGAAAGCTCACCAAGGTTGCATTTATTTGATCAAAAAAACTGTAAAATTTGTGAAATATTATTACAATTTCAAATAGCTGTTTTCAATTTGAATATATTTTAAAATGCAATTTATTCCTGTGATACAAAGCCGATTTTTTTTTAGCATCATTACTTCAGTCTTCAGTGTCACATGATACTAAAGAAATCTTTTTAATATGCTGGTTTGCTGCTTAAGAAGCATGAATATTATTATCAAAGTTAAAAACAGTCATGCAGCTTCATATTTTTGTGGAAACGGTGATGCATTTTATTTGTCAGGATCCTTTGATGAAAGAGATTGTTCTGTTTTACAAAATGTTCAAAAATTAAAAATAGAACACTTATAATATTATAAATGTCTTTACTGTCAGTTTCGATCAATGTAATGCATTCTTGCTCAGTAAAAAAAAAAAAAAATAATAATAATAATTAATTAAAAAAATACAATTCTTATTCACCCTAAACTTTTGAATGGTAGTTTAAAATACATTTATTTCATGCTATGTATGCTACAAATACATTTACTGTACTTAATAAAAATACCCTGCAGTTGTACTTTTTGTATACTAAACTATTATGTTTTAAGTCTGCTAAATTGGAACAACTAATTGTGTACTTAATGCACATTAATTGTGCAGAAGTCCAACTAAAAATATACTTAAATATATTTGATTGTACTTTAAGTACACTTTAAATATTTTGCATTTAAAGACCAATATTATTTAAAGATCACACAATCCTCATCAATAATGACATTAAAACATATTTTAGGCGTAATATTATAAAATATGCATTGTGCACAAGTAGTAAAATTATATTTAAAGTTTGCTTAGTATAAAATAAATGCACTTTAAATCTATGACTGAAATTGGTTGTGGTTGTATCTTTCAATCAGATTTGATTCACTTTTTTCAATCAAACATATTTTAATGATATCATGGCTGATAATAACTATAAATATGTATATAAAAGTGCAGGTCAGATACACTCTTAAAAATAAAGGTGCTTCACGATGCCATAAAAGAACCTTTTTTGTTCAAATGGTTCCATAAAGAACCTTTAACATCTGAAGAATCTTTCTGTTTCACAAAAGGTTCTTTGTGGCAAAATATGGTTCTTCAGATTATGAAAAGTTAAGAAAGAGATGGTTCTTTAAAGAACCTTTGACTAAATGGTTCTTTGTGGAACCAAAAATGGTTCTTCTATGGCATCGCTGTGAAGAACCTTTTGAAGTACCTTTATTTTAGTTGCATGTTTTGCATATCCTAGTGTTGCAAGTGCTGCTCTCCCCATTCAAGACATCTAAAGGACTGAAATACCGTATGCTTTGTGAAGAATCTCAGGCCATGATGTTCTAATGGGAAGTTTTTCCAGAAATAGCTCAGCTTGGCCGTGTTGAGGGTTGCTGTTGTCTTGTGTGTGATGGTGTTTGTGGATCTCTGGGTAAATCCTGCAGCAGAGGCTCAGATCAATAACGCCGGTGATAGAGATGTGTTTTCATGGTTGTGAGCGATCGACTGTGGTTTCTTAGGCTTTGCATACAGAGATAAAACAGTTCAAATTAATGTTTCACGAAAAAAATTTGAGTCACAAATTTGTAAGCTAATACATACTCACAAACAACTCATAATATTCATATTAACAAAATACAATTAGCAAATTCCTTTTAAAAGCTAAGATTTTCAAATGCAAAAATCATACTCACGATTATTTTGGTCAATATTGTAATCACGATTATGACTAGGTCCAAAACTTTATATTAGAGATTAATTTAAAAATAGGAAGAATAAAAAAAGATTAAAGAAATACTGAATACCTTTATGTAAGTCTAAAGTAGTCTAACAATACTACAGAAATTGAATGCAATTATTTGAATTTAAAATAAAACAGTGTCTTCACTGTAATAATTAAACATGTTTTGTTTCTTATCAAAACTAGAAAAGTCCTTTATTCAAGAGCAGTGAGTGATTTTTTATTTTTTTATTTTTACATTTTATTAATATTAAGCACAGAGACAGCAGAAGGAAAATTATTTGTTGCCGCTTTAAAAGCCACACGGATAAAATATACTGTTACACACGTCTTTTCATTCTCATGCGCACCACTGGAAAGGGGGTGGAATGGGGCGTTTAATCTCGATTACTGTATTTTCATGATCGTTTGAAGCCGAAATTGAAATCAAAACTGAATTTCGATTAATTGCACAGCCCTAATGCAAAAACAATTCATGAATGCATCAGTATGTTTGCACATTTCTGAATGTTTGTATGTGCATTGTTGATCTCTCAATTTATGTCTGTATTTGCAGATTTTTTTGCCTGGCACAGATGTACAAGTTTGTGTTTTTTAAACATTCAATCTAGCCAATCTGATGTGAGTTTGGATAAAAAGAAAAGAGCCTTTGTTTGTAAATATGAATTAGCCTTCACATTTGGGAATCAAATTATATTATAAATTAATTTTAAGCTATTTAACAGGGCTTGTACAAGGTGCTTAAAGTACTTGAATTTGACTTTTTGAAATTCAATGCAACTATAGCAATATTCCTGAAGAGGTACTTGAAAAATGCTTGAATAATTGAAAGACAATATATCTATGAAATAAGCTAAGTGTTTAATTTTTTCAATAAGCACATATCTTTTCATGCAAAATTTATGCAGTTAAATGCATCATACTTTTTTGTTTGTCTTTTTCAGTTAATGTCATAAAACTGTTGTGTAAACATGGCTGAAGATGCATTAAAAGGAACAGACAATCCAAATCAGTTCAGTGAGTCATTAACACTGGAACACATCTAATTGATTCAAACTTCAATTGATTTTTCATTTCAAGCGATTCACTAAAAACCAGATCAAATTAAAAGAGCAATTCATTTTTGAATTTCAACATCGCCTGTTATCATTTTAAAAAGCACATATAGTGATGGGTGAAACTGCGTTTTTGAAACTCCAAATCAGTTAAACCATTGCGTCACTGTTTGGAATCGCTCCAATTGGATCCTGTATTGCAAATCATTTGATTTAGATCAGGACTTAGCAGGTTCACCAATCATTTGACTTAGATCAAACCTTTGAGTATCACAAATCATTTGATTTAGATCAGAACTTCAGGATGTGTTCTTGAATCGTTTTAAGAACCATTTAGAAAAGCGCTCCGAGTCCTAATCTAAAATTATGGTTTGCAAATCAGGACTTCTGAGCGGGTTTGCGAATCTTATGCTTTAGATCAGAACCTCGTAAATTGTTTAATTCAGAACTGGAGTGAATCAATTGATTCAATTCGACCTTCAGAGCACGTATTGTGAATCAATCGTTTCAGATCAAGATTTTGGAGGGCTTTTGCAAAACTTTTTTTACATTTTTTTCCTCAAACATTGAAAAAAAATATCAATAACTACTCAATAAGAGAGATATCTGATTGAAGTTCTTAAAAATTAAAAAAGTAGTGTTTGAAAAGTCCTTGAATGTCCTGGAATTTCATTTGACACTATCTGTACGAATCCTGATTTTTAGCTCCAGACCTGTGTGCTGAATGAGAGTTTTGTGTGAGTGCTCTGAATCTACAGGAATGCTTGTTATTAATGTGTTGCACTGAGATGAGAGAGATGAAAGAGTAATGAGAAAATGGAGATTAATAACAAACTCCCCTTCATCTGTTTATTCTCATGATCACATATTCATACCTGCTTCCACTCCATACAGAATGAAGAAATAGTTCACTTTTTATCTTCATGCACCTCAATAATGCTCTAAGTCATAAGAGTTGTTCAAGGAACAGGAACAGGAATTTGAGTATTTTTTTGCTCATAAACTTTCTTTAGAGAGTTTCTCTTTTATTTTTCATATTGCTGCACTGTTCATATCATTTGTCACTTTTATTCAGGCTTGTTCCTTCCTTTAATGGTTACATTTTTGTAATGTACATTAGTGTTTCTCAGTGTTAAAGTAATAGTTCACCCTAAAATTAATATTTGATGAAAATGCACTCAGCATCAGGCCATCCAAGATGTAGATGAGTTTCTTCATCAGATTTGGAGAAATGTAGCATTCCATCAGTTGCCACCAACAGATCCTCTGCAGTGAATGGGTGCCGTCAGAATGAGAGTCCAAACAGCTGATAAAAACATCACGATAATCCACAAGTAATCCACACCCCTCCAATCCATCAATTAACATCTTGTCAAGTGAAAAGTTGTGTTTGTAAGAAACACATCCATCATTAAGGCATTTTTAACTTTAAATTCTGACCAAAATATGAGTCGTCTTCTATCCTTCTATCCATGTTAAGTGGTCTTGTCTGAATCAGGAGAGAAATCTGCACAGGTTACAAGCACAAACAGTCAAAAACAACTCTCAAAAAATGTGGGTGGGTTTTGATGTGAGAGACAACAAGACTTGGTCCTGAGTTCGAAAAGCCCACCCCTAATGGAAATTGTAATAGAGGACATTTTTGATTATTTTTTCCTTTTGAATAAGTTGCGTAATTTATGAAAGTAAACAGAGTAGGTGTGTGCAATATTGACAAAAAAAAATTATATCTTGATGTTTTCTGGGATTTTATCAATAATGATAATTAGACTATATTTTTCTGAGTGTGTTATTGTGCTGGTATCTTAGGGACTACTGTGTACAGCTGACAGCTGAATTTTTTTATATTCTACATATTCTGTGTGGTCAGTTCACAGCAGTGATAGAAAGTGATAGATCTTTTCCAATACGTTTAAATAGATTTTTACCATTTATGGGCTTTTTTACAGTTATAAAGCCAGTTTTTTTCTAAAAGTGTGCAGAGTCAAATTCTTGCATTTAGGCTGTTGCCAAGCAAATAAAATCCGTATCAACAAAATTAATCTTTGCAATGCAGAAGAAACACAGAAGCTGCGTCTGAAGTGGCATTTAGATGTATTTACAAACTGTTTAATGCAGCTCAGAGGGACATGGAATTTTTTGACTGCAGTTACAAATACATTAGTAATGCTTTGATAATGTCGGCAACTGGTATTTGAAATGATTTGAAAATAAAAAGATACTTTAAATGTGAAATTAAATCCGCCAGTAGGTGGCAGCAATTTTTTGTTAAGTGAGTCATTGCTATTGATCTGAATCATTTAAGTGGTTGATTCATTCAGAAACAAAACATTGTCATGTTGTTCAGAGACGCTGTGGCTGTATTTGGAATGTACGACAGCATTTTAGTGTCTCTTGAAAAATTTTTTTGAGATTCTGTGATTAAAGTCAGAATATTTCACGAATAGAGTCTAAATTATTTTGAGAATAAAGTTGAAATATTTTGAGAATGAAGTTGAAATGTTTAAAGAATAAAGTCGAAATGTTTCGAGTAAATTTGAAATGATTTGAGAATAAATGCGAAATACTACAACAATAAAGTTGTAATATTTAGAAAATAAAGTCGAAATACTACGAGAATAAAGTTTTGTAACGTTTCGAGAATAAAGTCGTAACATTTCAAGAATAAAGTAGAAATTACGAGAATAAAATTTTAATATTTTGAAAATAAAGTCAAAATACTACAAGAATAAAGACAAAATGTTTTAAGAATAAAGTAAAAATGTTTTGAGAATAAAGTCATAACACTCCCCAGAATAAAGTCAAAATTACAAGAATAAAATTAAAATATTTCAAGAATAAAGTCAAAATACTACGAGAATAAAGTCGAAACATTTCGAGAATAAAGTGGAAATATTACGAGAATAAAGTGGAAATATTAGGAGTATAAAGTCAAAATATTTCCAGAATAAAGTCGAAATATTTAAAGAATAAAGTCGAAATATTACGAGAATAAAGTCGAAATATTACGAGAATAAACTTGAAATAATTAGAGAATAGAGTCGAAATATTATGTGAATGAAGTCAAAATTAAGAAATTAAAGACAAAATTAAAAGAATAAAGTCAAAATGTTTCAAGAATGAAGTCAATGAGGTGCTTTTGACTTCATAGTTAATATATCGACTTCATTGGCATAGTTCATAAATATTCTCAAAATATTTTGAGAATAAAGTAGTAACGTTTTATATTACGAAATATTACGAGAAAAGTAGTTTCAGAGGCGGAGCGCAGTGGATTCTTTTTATTTAGAAATAAATTAAGAATTTATTAAAGTAAATCGAGTCAGTTTGAGTTTGAATCATGACATTCCTTGTGAATCCTGTTTTGTTTCTTTTCAAGAGAATGGCTGTGAATGACTGTGGTGTGTGTCTGCGCAGATCCTGTAAGGTCTGTCTCTCTCATTCACCCATCTCTCTCTCTCTCTCTCTCTCTCTCTGTTTCAGAGCTGGCCGGTCCAGGCCCCTCCCCCGCCACTCAGGAGTTGATGACACGCTTGGGGTTCTTGCTGGGTGAAGGCATCCCTGGCTCCACACGCATACCTATGGACGACAAGAATGAAAAAAAGGTATTTTCCGCAGCCGCTGCCAGAGTGCGAGAGCGAGACGGTGAGACGGACGGGAGAAAAACGCAAGGATTAAAGCCGCGTGTTTGCCGTCTGTCAGTGTGAGACGCGATGAGGAGTGTGTCTGTGTGCGACCACAGTAAGTCATTCCCGTTCGCTCTGAACCGCTGCAGAGCCGACGACCAGAAACTTGAGTCGCGTTAACTTGAGGTCTGCTCCAGAAATAGTTCTGTTCTGTCAGGGTTTCGGATGATGAGATAATTAGGCTGAGGCTGCGGTCCGAACGCCCTTCATGTGCTATGCTTTTGTTTAATAAATCATAATGGCTCGTCGCTCTGAAGGCGTGCGGGAATTGCGTGAAGAGGGAAGCAACAATGTGCGTCTTTGAGAGTTGGTAATGATGTGCGTCGTGTGTTGTCCGGCGGGATTCGGTGAACGTCTTTAATCTGTTTCATCAGGCTGCTGTCTGGAAGTTTGTTTTAAGAGAACTTTCATCTGGTTTCGTGACCTTGACTGACTGAGGTTCCTGCGATGACTCAGAGGGGCTGCTGGTGTTTGGGGTCTGAGAGAGAAAGACGTAAACAATCTGCTTCATTCAGGCTGTTGGACAGTCAGTAACGTGATGGTGTTTCATTTCGTTTTGTCTAGATCTATTGTTGTTCAAAAATATGTTTAAAAATAAATTCATCCAGACAGTCAAATAAAAGCACCTAAAATGATGAGTGTCAAAAATAATTAACATTTAATAGCTGAAATACTTGGGGGGGGGGGGGGGGGGGGGGGAACTATTATTGGCATAATTAATAATAATAATAATAATACAATTTTTTTTTTTTTTTGTATAATTTTTGAGTTTTTTATTTTATTATTATTAATAACAATGAAGCTGTTTTATATTCAAATGTGTGATCCTGGACCATAAAACCAGTCTTAAGTAGCATGGTAATATTAGTAGCAATAGCCAAAAATACATTAAATGGGTCAAAATTATCGATTTTTCTTTTTTGCCAAAAATCATTAGGATATTAAGTAAAGATCATGTTCCATGAAGATATTTTGTGAATTTTCTACCATAAATATATCAAAACGTAATTTTTGATTAGTAATATGCATTGCTGATAACTTCATTTGGACAACTTTAAAAGTGATTTTCTAAATATTTTGATTATTATTAATTATTATTATACAAATTTTAAGTAAAGATCGTGTTCCATGAAGATATTTTGTGAATTTCCTACCATAATTATATCCAAACTTAATTTTTAATTAGTAATATGCATGGCTAAGAACTTTATTTGGACTTTAAAGGTGATTTTTCTTAATATTTAGATTTTTTTTTTGCACTCTCAGATTCCAGATTTCAAATAGTTGTACCTCGGCCAAATATTGTCCTATCATAACAAACCAAATTTATTTATTAAAAAAATGGTCCTTATGACTGGTTTTGTGGTTACAATTGCACATTGTTGTCATGTGACATATTTTTTTTTTATATTTTTGTGGGATTTAAGTCAAAAATGTCTTGTTGCTATAAATTTCACCTGAATAATTTTGTAATAAATATACAAATTTTAAGGAAAGATCATGTTCCATGAAGATATTTTGTGAAATTCCTACTATAACTTAATTTTTGATTAGTCATATGAACTGCCAAGAACTTCATTTGGACATCTTTAAAGGTGATTTTTCTTAATATTTTTATTTTTTTGCACCCTCAGATTCCAGATTTTCAAATAGTTGTGTCTCGGCCAAATATTGTCCTATCCTAACAAACCAAACTTATTTATTTAAAAAATTGACCCTTATGACTGGTTTTGTGGTTACAATTGCGCATTGTTATCATGTGACATCAATTTTTGAAATCTTTGTGGGATTTAATTAAAAAATTTCTAGTTGCTATAAATTTCACCTGAATAATTTTTTTTAGAAGTAATAAATAATAATAATAAAATAATAAGTAATAAAAAGTAGTATGTAATAATATACTATATTTAAACAGTTTTATACTTAAATTAGTGTGATATTATTGTTGTTGTTATATAAATTGCTGTAATAATTATTCATTAAATATTCATTTTAGTATAATTATTAATCACAAAGTAGCTGTTTTTATATTTTAATAATAATATTTAATTATCAGTGCGGTATAATTAACATGCTGGAAGACGATGTCTAAAATGCTAAAAGAGGAAATGTCATTGAGAAGTTATGTAGACTCTCATGGCTATAGGTCAGGACAATAATTTTAATATTTAAAAGCTGAAATACTTTCACATGACATTTAATAATAATTATTATAATAGTTATAATAAAGATAAAATAATACTTGAATATAATTTTATAATCATTTGTGACTCTGGACCTCAAAACCTTCTAAAGTAGCACAGGAATAGTTGTAGCAATAGCCAAAAATACATTGTATGGGTCAAAATTGTGACCCTGGACCACAAAACCAGTCTTAAGTCGCTGGGGTATGTTTGTAGCAATAGCCAAAAATACATTGTATGGGTCAAAATTATTGATTTTTCTTTTATGTCAAAAATCATTAGGAAATTAAGTAAAGATCATGTTCCATTAAGATTTTTTGTAAAATTCCTACTGTAAACCTATCAAAATGTAATTTTTGATTAGTAATATGCCTTGTTAAGAACTGAATTTGGACAACTTTAAAGGTGATTTTCTCAGTATTTTGATTTTTTTGCACCCTTAGATTCCTGATTTTCAAATAGATGTATCTCGGCCAAATATTGTCCTATCCTAACAAACCTTACATCAATAGAAAGCTTATTTATTGAGCTTTCATGTGATGTATATATCTCAGTTTTGTAAAATTTAACCTTATGACTGGTTTTGTGGTCCAGGGTCACAATTATCGATTTTTCTTTTATGCCAAAAATCATTAGGACATTAAGTAAAGATATTTAGTAAATTTCCTACCGGAAATATATCAAAACTTAATTTTTGATTAGTAATATGCATTGCTAGGAGCTTCACTTGGACAGCTTTAAATGCGATTTTCTCAATATTCGATTTTTTTGCACCCAGATTCCAGATTTTCCAGTAGTTGTATCTCAGCCAAATATTGTCCTACCCTAACAACCATACATCAATGAAAAGCGTATTTATTCAGCTTCGCCTGAAGTCATCTGAAAAATTAAATTTTCAAAATAAATACATTTCCAAAAATTGACCTTTATGACTGGTTTTGTGGTCCAGGGTCACATTTAATACTGTAATATAAATACTAACAAACTAAGTGTTTTTAATATGTTAATAAATTAATATGATAATTAATTCTCTTTGCAGGAAGTCATCATGTCAGTAAGTTTACTAAAATCTTGAATATAGATGTTACCAGGTGTTTGGTTGAAGTTCTGGCTTGAGCCATGTGAAGCGCCTTTGGTGGCATATCAGGGTTTTTTGCCTCATTATCTGTTTATTTCTGCTGGTTGGTTTCATTTAGATGAAGAGAAACATCAGACTCTGGGATTGATTTAGCTGTTGTGCATTAAACTCAACATTGCCAATCAAATCCTTTTTTCTCTTTCTATTGTGTCTCCTCTACCACTCCATATAATACAGGTTACTAGCGGTGTAACAATTCACTCAACTTTTGATGCAATACGATTCACAATACTGATTTCACAATACCATTTTAGAATTATTTTAACAAAATGAAATTTAAGACAAATTATAAATGAAAAGGTGTCCTTTCAGTATTTCTCAGACACAGTGTTAATTTCGTTGACTTAATTTTCGTCATAATTTTCGTCAACGATGAAAACGAGATGATGATAAAACGAAAACTGGTTTTGTATGACAAAAACTATGAGGTAAATGTTAGGGAGCGACGATTTAGAAAGAGATTCTCTGCTGCGCGAGTTAAATGCGTACATATGAACTGTATCATGGCCTATTGATCTGTCCTGTGGGACATAAGCTGGCATACATTTGCTGCACGTCTCATAAAAAAAATGTCAATATCTGGGAGTAAGAGAAGAGCAGACATATGGATAATTTTTGACGACGCAAAAGAGAACTAAATTCGGTCCGGTTTTCTGAGCGCCTCTCACACAGCACACGAGTAAGTTACACTTTCGTGTCTCATGAACGAAGAAATACACAAAAAATGATGTTGAATTGTCCGCTTTGATGAGACTATCAGACGTGTGTCAGTACATTGCATTTGTGTGTTTTTAAAGGAACAACAGTGTAATTTAGTTGCTATTGTCTGTGGCACTGATGTTAATTAAGCAACAAAAGAAAGACAGAAAATCACTCACTTTAGTATCCCTAATAAAGATTAATCTAAATTGATTTATATAAATAAATGTCTGCTTGAAAGAATGAAGAATGTGGTAAACAAGTTGTTATAAAGAATGCTTAATTAGCCTATATGTTCTATATGTTGTTGTTTCTTTGAGAAGTGGTTTCATTTCATTTTAATATAAGGGCATGTTGCGTGTCACCGCAATTAAATCTGTGTCTATCCTGATTGAACCTTAATATCAAGCCTACATAATGAGTTTGGTAATTTTAGACAAATGTTTAATAAATGCATTACACTGTAACTAAACCCATTAGATTTTAGCTGACTAAATCTACTGTAGATTTAGTTGACTAAAATCGTATGATATTTAGTCGACTAAAACTAGACTAAAACTAAAAACAATTCAGATGACTAAAATATGACTAATGGCATTTTAGTCAAAAGACTGACTAAAACTAAATCAAACTAAGTCAAAATTAACACTGCTCAGACAAAATGTTGCACGTTTCTTTGTGAAATTGAAATAACAGAACAGAATTGCAATTTTAAAACAAAACCCAAATCAAATAAATATCTCTCTTCATAGAAACAAACTAAGCTTTTGCCTGTGGCCTTTCCATTTAAAACTGGAGGCAACTACTGCATTTTAATCATGATCTAAACAAAGATGCTGCATACATGAGTTTTTGATTGTCTAATTTCAAAATTTGAAGCAAATACAGAATGTTCTGACTTAAGCTATGTGAAACTATACTACATAAAACATGAACAAAAACAGCAGATAGGCTGAAAGAGAACGCAAACTCTCTCTCTCTGACAGCAGGTGGCGCTTATGGAGCAGCAGCAATACAGCATTTCCTTGGTCACCGCTGTAAACAAAGCAGATGTGCTTATAAATACTACTTTAATATAGGGATGCACCGAATGTTCAGCAACCAAAATTATCGGCAGAAAATAGCAAAAAGGCTCAATAAATTATGCTGAACAATGATGTGATCAAATAGAGGCAGGCACTAATGCAGCAAACATGTCAGCAGTGTGGAAGCATTTAAAACTGTAAGAGAAAGACGCGAAAATCATTACAAGCGACGGCAGCGAGAGACTTTAGTATCGCATCGCATGTCTTCCATGAGAAGAGAAAGGGCTGGTTGTTGCTGGCTACTGTATGATGACTGAAATAGCAAAATGGGCTTAAACCATTAGTAAATAAACTAAAGAATGTTATGTTATCTAATACACGCACAAATTGTATTTATTCTGACAGCGCTGCACAAGCTCTTTAGCCAGGGTTCAAAGTCCAAAGCGCCAGGAAAATCTGCCTGATAAGAATCATTCATAAATCTGCTGCTGTCAGCAAAAAGTAGTACTGATGTCTTCTTGCGGGTTTCCACCAAAGTCAACATTCATAAATGTTAGTATTGTAATTTTACTGTTGTTCTGTAAAATAAAATAAAGAAGTAAAAAAATAATGATAACAATCATTACAACAGCTCTCATTAATAACATTCTCCTTTGCTCAGCAAGGCTGCATTTATTTGTACATTAAAAAAACACATGCCTGATTCAAGAAGGGGGTCTTAAAAATGGCCAAAGAATATTATTTTACTAACTTATTAATTTTATTTTAAATTGTGCTTTGTTGGTAGGCTATAATGTCTACTAGAATGTTAAAAATGTTCAATGTAAAGTAAATATTTTTTACTTAAAAAAAAACAAAAAACCATGTTCGATAATTGGCCTTCGGCCCAGTGATTCATTTTGTTCGACTTCAGCTTCGGCCAAGAATTTTCATTTCGGTGCATCCCTAGTCAAAAACAGAATGTTCTGACTTAAGCTATGTGAAAATATACTACATAAAACATGAACAAAAACAGCAGATGGGCTGAAAGACAAAGCAAACTCTCTCTCTAACAGCAGGTGGCGCTTATAGAACAGCAGCAATACAGCATTTCCTTGGTTACCACTGTAAACAAAGCAGCTGTGCTTATAAATCCTTCTTTAATATGCATTATGCAGAAACAAGATGCAAAAAAAAATGCTATCTAAACTTCTCTGTAGACAAAAGATACATTCCTCTCAAAGATACATTCATATAACCCCCCGGACCCATTTGTATTGCAGTTCATTTAATATATAATATTTCCACACATATATTTATGGAGGTGCATCGTTACATCCCTACAGATAACAGTGTTTGGATTACTACCGCTAAAGCAGTCTATATTAACGTCTCTCTGTTGTCTCTCTGCAGTGTCCAGTGAATCAGGGAATCAGTCCGTGTTCCACTCTGACCAGCAGCACGGCGTCTCCGTGTACGGACAGCCCCTGCTCCACCTTAAACAGTAACAGCGGCCGTCCGGCCTGTGGAACCATCACCAGCCCCAGCTCCACCCTCGAGAGCAAAGACAGCGGCATCATCGGTGAGACACACACACATCACCTCGAAATCATCATTTTCCCTACAAATCCTCATTAGCATAATGTGAAAGAATTTAGTTAATTTAGAATCTAGTTAAATGACCATCATCCAGTGAGGACCAGTGAGTTAGTATAGTTAACTAAAACTAAAACTCAAACTAAGACCATAAAAAACATTAAATAATTAAATAAATTAAATAATTTTAAACTGGAATAAAATCAAATATGTGACCCTGGACCACAAAACCAGTCATAAGGTTAAATTTGACAAAACTGAGATTTATACATGATATGAAAGCTCAATAAATAAGCTTTCTATTGATGTATGGTTTGTTAGGATAGGACAATATTTGACGGAGATACATCTATTTGAAATCAGAAATCTGAGGATGCAAAAAAATCAAAAAGACTGAGAAAATCACCTTTAAAGTTGTCCAAATTAGGTTCTTAACAATGCATATTACAAATCAAAAATTACATTTTGATATGTTTACAGTAGGAATTTTACAAAAAGTCTTCATGGAACATGAACTTTACTTAATTTCTCAATGATTTTTGGCATAAAAGAAAAATCAAAAATTTTGACCCATGCAATGTATTTTTGGCTATTGCTACAAATATACCCCAGCGACTTAAGACTGGTTTTGTGCTCCAGGGTCACATATAACAACTATTTTTATTTCAGCTAGCTGCCAAGGTGACATTTCTCATTTTAATTTAGTTTAAATTTGAAAACTAAAACTAAAATTGCAATAAAAATGGATAACTATATATGCATATACAAAATCTAATAAAAACACAATAAAATGATCAAAACCTTAACTAAATTTTAAATGAATAGAACATGTACAAATAAAAACTGCTTTAAAAAATTTATAAATACTATGAAAATCTTTTAGTGATACTAAAATATCAATTTTGTTTTATAATTTATAATTTAGCATAATTTAGTCCAAAAATACTGCCATTATAGGTATACTTGCAATTTTATCATACAATTTAAATATCCTTTAATATATATGTAAACATATAAATAATAAATGTGTGTGAAAAAATATATAATTAATAAACAGTAATAATAATTATTATTTATCATGTTAATATAAAGAATAACAATGAAGCAGATTTATAGTTAAATATTAATATTCAAATGTCAGTTTGGTTGTCGTCGTCTTCTTATTGATATATAAATAATAAATAGAATAATCAGAAATAATACTGTGCCCCAAAATCGTATTATTATATCATATTTTAGAATATCATGTTTTGCATAAATAAAATTAAGCCTGTTTTGATGATAATCTACATTTTATTGTTGAAATATTTGATTGTAAATTGTAATAAATAAAAATGTATACATCATGGTAGTATCTTACTAAATTTAATGAATTAAAAAATTAATTCCAAACAATATTATGTCCAGACTGATCTAGATTTATTTATTTATTTATTTTTTACAATTTTTTAATAGTGGTAATAATAATTTGTAGGGAAAATACACTTATATTTAGGTTTTCTGCTCACCAAGCCTGCATTTATTTGATCCAAAGTAAAGCAAAAACAGAAAATTCTGAAATATTTTTACTATTTAAAATAACTTTTTTCTTCCTGAATGTATTTAAATTTTAATTTATTCCTATGATTTCATAGCTGAATTTTTAACATCATTACTCCAGTCACATTATCCATCATTCTGATTTGTTGCTCAAAAACATTTATTATTATTATTATGATGTTGAAAACAGATGTTGAAATTTTTTCCATCAAAGAATCCTAAAAAAATTTACTCAACTGTTTTAATTTATTGATAATATTAATAAAAAAGTTTCTTGAACAGCAAATTTCTGAAGGATAATGTGACACTGAAGACTGGAATAATGATGCAGAAAATTTAGCTTTGATCACAGGAAAAAAATTATATTTTAAAATATATTCAAATAGAAAACAGTTATTTTAAATAGTAAAAATATTTTCAAATGTTACTGTTTTTTTGTACTTTGGGTCAAATAATGCCTTGGTGAGCAGAAGAGACTTAACATAAAAAAACTTTTGACTAGTAGTGTATTTCTGTTACTCAATAACTGAAAATCTACCAGTTTTGTGTCTTCATCACCCAATTAAAACCTCATTCCATCATCCTCTGCTCCACACGCTCTGCTTCGTTTTTGTGGAAATTGAGAGCTAAAATCACAGCCCATGTTGGCCTGTAGATCCAAACGTGGGGTGTTTCACAGGATGAGGTGTTGATGCAGCTTGGCCGCTTCAGGAAGTCGTTTTTGAGCATTTTTTCCGGTTGCAGATAGAAAGATTAAACATTTCTCTATGAATTATGCAGCATTACAGGCTGGCGGTCCTAGTTTCTGAGAAAATATTGGAGAATATGTGTTAATACCACAAAGTTGTAGTTCGAAAGAGCGGTCTGACCCTGAATTATAGCACATTTTTAATCGCCTTTAGCTTGCGAGGTGTTTATTTTGTCCTTCAGCTGTAGTACACATAAGAAGCATGACCAATTTCCATGTAAATTGTTTGTAGAATCCAGTTGTTTTGCAAACAGAAATTGGTTCTGCCGGTGGTTGATGCATTAGGCCTGTTGTCTAAGTTTTAGGACGAGAGAAAGGAGGTCTGGAACGTGTTGCCAGTGGCTGATGCTGGTTTGTTGGCTTGCGTGACCTGCTCAGGATGTAATTAATGCTCTCATGACTTTCAAGTTTGTTAAGAATCAGCTGAAAGAAGAGGAAAACATCCAGTCCAGGAACAGTGATGCTGCTGTGAACAGCTGTTTAGATGCACTTACAGACACATATACAGTGAGCTCCGCACATCTGACGCCATACGGAACATCTGGCTGCTTTTCTGTTATTGAAACCCGGAAATAAACAGCGCTTGAGCATTTTCAAACACTTTAAACAATGAAGAAGAAATGTGTAAACGGGTTCCCACAGACATGAAAACCATGGAATTTTAAGAATGCCTGGAGTAATCATTGGAATAAACAATCCTAAAAAACTATAGCAATTACTGTTGTGCATACTAGGGCTGGGCGATATGGCTGAAAACTATATCACGATATCAGTGTTTCATATCGGTCGATATCGATAATTATTGATTTTTTTTATGACCCATTTAAAATAAGGACCAGGAGAAAAATATATTACATTCAAACATTTTTATTTTAAACTTAACCTTCCTCTGATCATAATCCCCTCATTTATTAAGACATAAATCTCAACAACCCTGGAAAACTTAAATAGTTAAAATGTAAACATAAGTCTAAAGTCACAATATACACTTAATTATCTTTTAATCCTCAATTCAAACCCCATTCATTGTCGATGAAGTGAATGGTCAAGCTAATGTATGGCTCAGAAGTATGGCTTGACCACAGGTCAGAGGTTGTTGCAAAGTACTTGGCTGATAATATTTATTGCTGCACAGATTGCTGGTTGCCAGTAGCCAACATTACTTCTTTCCCGGTACTTTAGCCTACTTTGTGTAATAACAAAAACATTTATTTCAGTGAAAAAAGTCCAAACCTTTCAACATTTTGAACAATAGGGCCCTACAATCTTTTGCTTTTTTTCAGAAATTCTTGTTTTCATTTTTCTGATAATCAAATGAAAGCAAAATCACTGATTTATTTTTTAAAATAAAAATAAAAGGAGCTTTACTGTTAAAATTAATACATAGAAGAAAAATTATATTCAGTTTTAAAAAGATTTAATAATAATAGTATTTTTTCAACAATTAAGTGGTGACTCTTTTTTATATAATTTTTTTTATCATATATATTGTTTTATGTAAATTATTTAAATGTGAACATATAAACACCTACATTATACTGTACAAAGTAATACAAGACTAATATTGTTTTGTTACACGTTAAACCGCACTTTTATTTTGACAGGTTGCCGTGAAGTTTCAGTGTGTAATACAGTATGAATGATGCTAGTTTCACTAATGAAACGGTAAAATTGACAAAAAGTGACACTCACAGCAGCTTTGGAGATGTATTGGAGTTTGTCTGTTCATGTGAGATGCAAAGGCCAAAAATTAGCGGGAGCGTCACGTGTGCAGTATGCGTGTAGTGAAAATAAAACGCGTCTCCTCCATTCATACATATAGAGGCAAACGGAACATGCAGGATTCATATTGAAACGGTCTTTTTGCATTTAAGTTTTCACAGACAGTAGTCCATATCGCGATCTGAATTAATTAACAGACCAACTTTTGATTTATTGGTCCAAAAATCGACGAATTCCGCCCTATAGTAAAGTCCGTTTTTATGAATGGAGTCCGCCTTCCCGTCTGTGAGGAGACATTGTAAACGCGCGATCATGTAGAGACAGAAATCACATGCCGTCGTGTAAATAAGATAAATAACATAAGGCTATTTAGTTTGTTTAATACAACAACAAGGGCCCGTTCTGTAGGAAAGATAATCTTAACTTCTATTGTGATCTGGCGCTATATTTAAAATAAAATTAACTGGACGTTAAAGGGGGGCTGGGCGGGCCGACTAAGAATACAAAATATCGAACGTTTTATCGAACACATTTTTTTATTGATATCGATCTCTTGTCTATCGCGATATATATCGTTATCGTTTTATCGCCCAGCCCTAGTGCATACAATCGTTTCTAGTATATTTCATCTGTTAGTGAGTGCAGTATCTATAAAAGAATTGTTAGAAATTAAAGTTTGTTAAGAATTATCTAAATAATTTCCACTAATTCTGTCATGGTGTTTAATTGGTCAAAAAGGGAGCCCAAGATTGCGCTCTTTTTATTTATTTATTTTTTTACATAAATATTTATTTGTTTGTATTGATTTCTGTAGTGCATATTGTGAGTGTAGTGTTTATAAAATTATTTGTAAAAATTTAAGTTTGTTTAGAATCCTCCAAAAATAATTTCCAGAAAGTCAAAATACATTTTTTATGAAGTTTGCGATGAAGAATCATCATTGATCAAAAGTTTGAAAGTCCAAGATTTTTTGTTTTGTTTTATATATTGTGAGTGCAGTGTTTATAAAATTAAAAATATAAGTTTGTGTGGAATCATCAAAAAATAATTTTCAGCAATCCAAGATTGTGCTTTATTTTATTTATTTTATTATATTTTATTTATTTATTTATTTATTGTTAGTGCTGTATATAAAATTATTTAATTAATCATTAAAAACTAATTTCCAGCAATCCAATATTTTGCTTTCTTTCTTATTATTTTATTTATTTTATTTTTTTTATTTATTTTTTTTTTTGTTAGTTCTGTTTATAAAATTATTTTTAGTTTCATTGCTGAAAAGTTTGGAAGCCTAAGATTTTTATTTTATTTTATTTTTGTGCGGTTTATAAAATTTTTTTTAGAAATTGAAGTTTGTGTAAAATCATCAAAAAATAATTTCCAGCTATCCAAGATTGTGCTTTCTTTCTTATTTTATTTTATTTTATTTTATTTTTTGTTACTGCTGTTTATAAAATTATTTTTTAGAAATTGAAGTTTGTGTAGAATCATCAAAAAATAATTTCCAGCTATCCAAGTTTGTGCTTTCTTTCTTATTTTATTTTATTTTTTGTTACTGCTGTTTATAAAATTATTTTTTCGAAATTGAAGTTTGTGTAGAATCATCAAGAAATGATTTTCAGCAGTCCAAGATTGTGCTTTCTTTCTTATTTTATTTTATTTTGTTATTTTAAGTACATTTTTTGTTAGTGCTGTTTATAAAATTGCTTTTAGAAATGGAAGTTTGTGTAGAATCATCAAAAAATAATTTCCAGCAATCCAAAATTTTATTTTTATTTAACGTTTGCGTAAAATTGTCCAAAATAATTCCTAGCAATCTAAGATTAGTAAATGAGTGTCATTGATCATGACACAACTTTGTACAGAAGGTCAGATGTTCTTGATGCTCGTTGGATGATCTCAAATGATGCTGGAGAACATGATCATCAGGTTTAGTTCATATAGCTCCAACAGAAGAGACCAAATACTAACACATTTTCACATTCATATTCACTTGTCACTCAAACTAGAGACAATCCAATTTATAATGCAAAAATGAATGCAAGACAGGAGCATCTTCACCAGCTCTCTCAGATGTTTGGAGCTGACTATATAAGCGTGTCTGTGTTCGTGTGCGAGCTCTGACACATGACACATGCAGCTGTTGTCACGCATGTTATTTAGTAATAAACTCAGGAGCTGAAACTGAACCCAGAGATTGATCACTGAACAAACACACGTGTGTGAATGCACACACTCTCAGCTCTTCAGTTTTGCACTTTGTTGGATTGTTTCTTTTTTTAATTTGAATGAAAAAGGCAGGGTTATTTGCAGCGATAGCAAACACTCATCCAAACAAACATCTATCATGTAAACATCTATCAAGTAAACTGCGTGCTTGTAATGGGCAGTTTGTATTGAGGTTATTGCTCATTAGCAGCAAGCTAAATGTGGAGGGAAATGGCAATCAGGGGAAAGTGTTGAGAAGGTCATTGACTCATCAGAGATTATGAGTGGTAATGATGGTCATCTGAGATTGACTTCAGTGCTCCTCCGTGTCACATCTTTTTCTGACGTTTTTCATTTACACGCTCTCCTGGCACTCTTCATTTTTTATTAATTGTATGTATCCTCCAATCTCATGATTCAATTCTTTTTAATTTAATTATGACCGGCTGTCATGACAAGATATATCTATACACTCTATTAAATGCTATTTTAGTTGTTTTTAATATTTTACACATTTTTATTTGGTCTTTTCTTGTAGTATTTTATTGTGTTTTTTCAATATGTTCTGAAGTATGTCTGCATAATTTTTAATTATTTTTTATTTCAGTTTTAGTTATATTAGTACATAACGTATTAAATACTATTTTAGCTGTTTTTAATATTTAGAATTTTTTAAATATTTTCTTTTAGTATTTATTTTTACTTTTAATTTTTTAAGTATGCCTGTATAATTTTGTATAAAATGTATTTCAGTTTAATACATAACCGATTAAATTCTGTTTTAGTTGTTTAATAATATTTTGAATATTTGTAATATTTTCTTTTAGTTTAAGTATGTCTATATGATTTTTAATTTAATTTTTTAATCAATTTTTATTTAGATTTTAATTCTATAAGTACATAAACTACTGACTATTTTAGTAGTTTTTAATATTTTAAATTTTTTCTTTTAGTATTTTTTATTTATTTTTACTTTTGATATATTTTAAGTATGTCTATATATTTAATTTTTTTACTTTTAATATGTTTAAGTATGTCTGTGTAATTTTTAATTAATTTTTATTTCAGTTTTAGGTCTATTAGTATGTAACCTAGCTGAAATATTTTTTATTAATATTTATGTTTTAGTATTTTTTTGTTTCTTTTATTTTTGTTACATATTTTTTTAAGTATGTCTATATAATGTTTTATTATTTATTTTTATTTTCTTTTAGTATTTATTTGTTTTTTTAAATATGTCTGTATAATTATTTTATTAATCTTTATTTGAGTTTTAGTTTAGTTTTAGTTGCATATTAGTATGCAACTTATTAATAACTATTTTAGTTGTTTTTAATATTTGAAATGTTTAAAATAGTTTCTTTTAGATTTTTTTTCTGTTAATATTTTTTAAATGTCTATATAATTTTTTTTAGTGATTTTTTTGTTTCAGTTTTAGTTATATTAGTACATAAACTATTAATAACATTTTAGTTTTTTAATATTTTTAATTTGTTTTATATTTTATTTTAGTATTTATTTCTGTTTTGTTTTTTTACTTTTAATATTTTTTAGTAGATCTGTATAATTTTTAATTCATTTTTATTTCAGTTTCAGTTCTATTAGTACACAACTATTTAGTTGTTTTGAATATTTTAAATATTTAAAATATTTTCTTTTAGAATTTTTTAAAATGTCTATATATTTTTTTATGATTTTTTTTATATTTTGAATTTGTTTATATAATTCATTAACAATTTGTTTTTAATATTTAAAATATTTAAGATATTTTCTTTTAGAATTTTATTTAGTTTTTTTACTTTTAATGTTTTTTAAGCATGTCTGTATTATTTTGTATTCATTTTTATTCCAGTTTTAGTTCTATTAAGTTCATTGTAAAGTTCAGCTAGCTGAAATAATTATATTAATATTTATATAATATTTCATAATATTTTTAATTCACTGTAAGTAACCATTTTTATTAATAACGAACCCCCCCCCCCATATATATTTTTTAATTAATATTTTGAATTTGTTTTATTTTATCATTTCTGTTTTCATTTTTTCCATTTTAATTTTAAATAGTTTTATTTTTCATTTTATTTTTCATCTTTCATTTTTAATAGTTATTGGTTTTATGTATGCTAATGTAATTTTTCTGCTTTTGCCATATTATTTGTTATTTTGCTTTGTTATTTACATGCCAAGAGTAAATCCAACTTGTTATTAAGTGGTGTCTGTCAGAAATGTGGTCTGTACTATTAATTTGAATCGAATAGAATCATTTTAAATGAATGAATACAGTGTCAGTAATACAGTTTTCTCTCATCCAGCCACCATCACCAGCTCATCAGAGAATGACGACCGCAGCGGCTCCAGTCTGGAGTGGGGTAAAGAGGGCAGCATAAGGAGCTGCGCCCAGCATGTGCGACCAGACACGTGCTCTCCTGTGGCCGAGGAGGAAGCGTCAACATCTGGGACAGGAATACGGAGCTTCTCTACGGCTAAGAAGACTTCAGGAGCCGTAGGGCCTGAGGGACCCGTCCAGTATCCCACGCAGAACTCGTCCAGTCTCATGATGCCTCGGCCCAACTCAGTCGCAGGTAAGAGAAATCAGCGCAGAGCAGCAGGGTCATCCTATGATTCCTGAGGCGATGACTGATGCGTGACTGCTGGAATGAAACACAGCAGAGACTCATGGGAAGACATTGCCACTAGTTAGGAGTTAGGTGTGTGTGTGATGTAGATTGTGAGAGAGCCTATTATCAGGAGGCACATTCTTTCTCCTGTTGCTCCTTGAGGAAGCAGATACGTCGGGCAGCTGTTGTGTGTGTGTGTGTGTGTGTGTGTTAGTTGTTGGCCGGCTTCTGTCTTTAGCATCAGTTCCACATTCCTCAGGCTGGTCCGACTGGTCATGTGATCTTTCCCGCTTCTGTGTCAGTTGAGTGAATCTCACAAATCTCATTCAAATCAAGAGAATGAAACAACATTTTTGAGAGCTAAAATTTTGCACTGTGACATTTTCATAAGTTATGTCTCACAAAACGTGATTGTACAGTCGTGGCCAAAAGTTTTGAGAATGACACAAATATTAGTTTTCACAAAGTTTGCTGCTCAACTGCTTTTAGATCTTTGTTTCAGTTGTTTCTGTGATGTACTGTGATGGCCAAATCCTGACTGATAGCAACCCATTCTTTCATAATCACTTCTTGTAGTTTGTCAGAATTAGTGGGTTTTTGTTTGTCCACCCGCCTCTTGAGGATTGACCACAAGTTCTCAATGGGATTAAGATCTGGGGAGTTTCCAGGCCATGGACCCATAATTTTAACGTTTTGGTCCCAGAGCCACTTAGTTATCACTTTTGCCTTATGGCACGGTGCTGGAAAATGCATTGTTCTTCACCAAACTATTGTTGGATTGTTGGAAGAAGTTGCTGTTGGAGGGTGTTTTGGTACCATTCTTTATTCATGGCTGTGTTTTTGGGCAAAATTGTGAGTGAGCCCACTCCCTTGGATGAGAAGCAACCCACACATGAATGGTCTCAGGATGCTTTACTGTTGGCATGACACAGGACTGATGGGTAGCGCTCACCTTTTCTTCTCCGGACAAGCCTTTTTCCAGATGCCCCAAACAATCGGAAAGAGGCTTCATCTGAGAATATGACTTTGCCCCAGTCCTCATCTGTCCCTGATGTTTTTTTTGGAGAGAAGTGGCTTCTTTGCTACCCTTCTTGACACCAGGCCATCTTCCAAAAGTCTTGGCCTCACTGTGCGTTCAGATGCGCTCACACCTGCCTGCTGCCATTCCTGAGCAAGCTCTGCACTGGTGGCACTCCGATCCCGCAGCTCAATCCTCTTTAGGAGACCATCCTGGCGCTTGCTGGACTTTCTTGGACGCCCTGAAGCCTTCTTAACAATGCAGTGGAAAGTTAATTTTCAAGGCAAAGAAGGACTATGCAATTCATCTGATCACTCTTCATAACATTCTGGAGTATATGCAAATTGCTATTATAAAAACTAAAGCAGCAACTTTTCCCATTTCCAATATTTATGTAATTCTCAAAACTTTTGGCCACGACTGTAGATGAGATGTAATTTTCATTGCTGTAATCTGATAATACATTATTTAAATTTTATGGTAGTAGTAATGGTAGTATTTGTTGTCCTGTTTTTAAAGTTAACATGATAGACCATTAGAAAATTATAATATTGAAAATATTATTTGTCCACAGACACACTCACAAAATAGACAAAATAATTTAATTTAATTTTTAATTTTTAATTTAATGAACTATTTATTTATTTATCTGTTTTATTTTTTACTATTTATTTTAAACTATCAAAGTTTTCCCCTAAAAGAAAAAACAAATAAATACAAAACATTTTTGTTTATGGTATTTTATTTTATTAAGATCTATCCTAAAGACAAACAAAAATAAAAAATAAATACATGCTTTTTGATTTATTTAATTTCATTTAATTTAATGAACTATTTATTTATTTCTCTATTATCTATGCTAAAGACAGACAAACAAAAATAATAAATAAATAATATAAGTAATAATAAAAATAAATTAATAAATAAATAAATAAATGCAATTTATTTTAAATTTATTTTTTATTAATTTAAATTGTATTAATGAACTATTTATTTATCTATTTTATTTTTTACAATTTATTTTAAACTATTTAAACTTTCAAAGCTTTCCTCTAAAAGAAAAAAAAAACTACAGAAAACCAAAACCAAATTTTTTATTTGATTATATAATTTTTTTTTATTATTACCAAAGCTTTCCTCTAAAAGAAAGAAAAAAAACATTTTTTATTTAGTTTTATTTTATTAAGACCTATCCTAAAGACAAACAAACAAACAAAAACAGTAAATAAATAAATGCTTTTTGATAACTTTAATTAAATTTTTATTAATTTAATAAACTTTATATCTATTTTTTTTTACAATTTATTTTAAACTATCAAAGTTTTCCTCTAAAGGAAAAAATATTTTTTGTTTCAGAGTTTATTTAATTTAATTTAATTTAATTAAGACCTATTCTCCTCTAAAGACAGACAAACAAACTAAAATAATAAATAAATAAATGCTTTTTGATTAATTTTATTTAATGATAAACAATTAGAAAAATATAATATTGAAAATATTGAATAAAATGATTGTTTAAAAAACAACAACAAAAGGATGCATAGTATTATTTATTTTGTGAATTTATATTTGCATGTATTTCGTTTATTAATTTCATATAAAATATAAATGTTATGAAATATTATGAAGTTTTTTTTACCAATGAATTATGCACAATAAATTTATTTGAATGTAAATAAGATCTATTAGTCACCTTAGATGCACTGTAATACCTACAATATATATATATATATATATATATATATATATATATGTATGTATATATATATATATATATATATATATATAATTGTATTTAAATATGCAGTATTTCAGTATTTATATATTCATATTTATGCATTGTAGTAATAAGAATTTTAGGTTGATTTGTCATGAAAATAATGTCACATTGCTAACAAATTTAATGATTTAAAAAAAGGCTGAAATCAAATGTGAATTTTATTTTGATGTGAAATGTGACCTTAAAATGTTGATGGGTTTTATGATCATGATTTTGAAGATTTGTCTTGTTTATTTGGTGTTTGGATGAATATAAGGCTTCCATTTCTAACAAAACCTGATTGTTGTGATGAAGGCTGACGTTTTGGAGTCTGCAGAAGCTGTTGAGGTGTTTGTGTGTGTTTGGTTTTGGTTTATTGTGGTGTGTTGTGTAATGTAAGGTGCAGAAAACGCTTCTCATAAAAAGCCGTCAGTCATTAAACTAAGCGAGTCGACTTGAAACAATAAAAACCGGTTGGCACCATAAAGGATGTGCAGTTGTCAAGGTTAGAGTATGTTTTCTTTAGAAAGTGTGTGTGTGTGTGTGTGTGTGTGTGTGTGTGTGTGTGTGTGTGTGTGTGTGTGTGTGTTCGCATTTTCATTTTGTACACCTGCTTGCTTTTACTCATTTCACACCCTGTTTGGCCTCGGTGAATAAAGCATTAATCTTTACTGAGCGTTTGATAGATCTGTAACTTCACTGCTTTACCACAGACACACTCACAAAATACAGCTACAGATGGGAATTTTGTGTTTCTGGTTTAAATTTATATTCCGCTTAATGATTCTTTTATTTTAAAAAAAGTTAATTGTTTAATTTCAATTAATCCTTATTCATCTCTAAATAACTATTTATTAATCTATTTTTTTATATATTTTAGCTCATTTTATTATATTTTATTAAAAGTGCCTAAATCTAAATCTAATCTAAAGAACTATTTATTAAATAATTTATTTTTAATCTATTTTGTTTTATTATATTTTATTAAAAGTACCATCTTCCTCAGACAAAACAATAAAAAATAAAATAAATGAGTAATTAAAAAACAATTTTTGGTTAATTTAATTTAATTTTTATTCATCTTAACTATTTTATCTTATTTTATTTTATTTTATTTATAAGTAACATCCTCCTCAGAAGACAAAAATAAAATAAAATAAAATAAAACAAATAATTTTTTGGTTAAATGTATTTTTTATTAATCTAAAGATCTACTTATTTATATATTTTTTATTATTTTATTTTATTAAAAGTAAGAAAGAAAGATGTTTATTTTATTAATCTAAAGAACTATTTATTTTATTTTATTAAAAGTACCATCCTCCTCAGAAGACAATAATAATAATAATAATAATAATAATAATAATAATAATAATAATAATAATAATAATAATAATAATACAAATTAATAATAGTAAATAAATAAATAATTTTTAAAAATCTAAAGAACTATTTATTTATCTATTTTTTATTTTATTTTATTAAAAGTAAGAAAGAAAGAAGAAAAAATAAAATAAATCATAAGTCATAAAAAAGAAATTTTTGGTTAATTTAATACATTTTTTTATTATTTAAAAAACTTTATTTTGTTTTATTAAAAGTTTCATCCTTGTGAGAAGACACAATTAATAATAATAATAATAATTTTGGTTAATTTAATTTAATTTTTATTAATCTAAAGAACTAATTATTTTATTTTATTAAAAGTACCATCCTCCTCAGAAGACAACAACAATAATAATAATAATAATAATAATAATAATAATAATAAAAATAAATAATTAAAAAAAAAAATCGATTTTTGGTAAATGTATTTTTTATTCATCTAAAGAACTATTTATATATCTATTTTTTATTTTATTAAAAGTAAGATAGAAAGAAGAAAAAATAAAATAAATCATAAGTCATAAAAAAAGAAATTTTTGGTTAATTTAATTTAATTTAATTTTTTATTATTTAAAAAACTTTATTTTATTTTATTTTATTAAAAGTATCATCCTCGTGAGAAGACACTATTAATAATAATAATAATTTTGGTTAATTTAATTTAATTTTTATTAATCTAAAGAACTATTTATGTATCAATTTTTTATTTATGTATTTTATTTTATTTTATTTCATTAAAAGCAACAACCTCCTCAGAAGACAAAAAATTATGAATAAAAAAAGTTAATAAAAAATATTTAATTGAATTTAAAATTGATTAAAAAATTAAATTAAATTTAAGTTTAATTTCATTTAATTTGAAGTGCCATCAAAGCTCTCTTCTGAATGTATACCTTTAACTACCCTTTGTCATATAAATAACCTGTCAGTTGATTTAAATTAAACAATAAAAAAGTTCAACATAAGTTTTTGGTTCATTTTGAATGAGTCAAGAACCACTGAATGATTCAGTGAATGAATCATTAGATTGATTCAAATGACGCTCAGCATTGATTTATTATAGATTCAGCGCTGCAGTATTGTAATATTCTATTCTGTCTGTGCAAGAGTGCAGGCATTCAAAAACATCTTTCAGTAGCACTATATTTTTGCGAAATAATTACTGGTTAATCGTATTTACAGTCCTAATTCAACTATATCTCCAGCTGATTTACTGTAAGTGTATGTTATCCTCTTATCCAATCAAAAAGCTAGTTTGGCTCCTGGCATGATGATGTCATAGTTCTGCTGCATTGGTGTTGGTTTTCGAGGGAAGGACAGGCAAAGACAACATCATTAGGTCAAGCTTGCATAGGACAGGCACGGGACACAGTGTCTCAGTCTCCATTTACCTTGGACACTTTGGACGTGTGCCGAGTTGAGACGGGATGGGACGCTTTCTGTGTTCTAAAACAGCATGATGGAGCACTTTCCCAAAAATGCATGTAGTAAATATGCATCATTCTACTTATAGGGAAAACATATTAGTATATTATTGACTTGTGTCAGTCCTGCTGCTGTTATGCTGAGCAATAATTACAATATGTTTGTAGTCATAGTGGAATATGATTTGGGAAAGAACTGTTCTTTTGACTTTTGTTTGAACCAGATTCTTTTCTGAACAAACTGTTATTTTGAAATGATTATTTTTAAGTCTAATCAGTCTAAATGATTTGAATTTAAACTAATTGTTCTTTTCAGATGTTTGAACCAGGCAACGAACCAAGTGATTCGTTTTTAATCAAATTGTTCTTGTTGAGTTAATTCTTTTAAATTCTTTTAAAAAACATAGGGAGTTATTACATTCTTAAATGTTTTGGTCAATTTGAATCACATTTCTTGTTCTTTTTGGAGTTGTACAGTTTGGAGCGACATGGACAGAATGATCCATTTTTGTGATCTGTTTCTTTAAGTGTAGTGAAGTAAATGGTGCTGCCAGCGGAGATCGGCTGCTGCTTTAGTCTTAAGTGTCTGTCTGGGATTCTCGACCTCAGTGAATAATCATTCCATTTAATTTCTGAGACTGAACTTCATTTGTGTCCAGGCAACCGATCCATTTACTGGACAGCTCATTAAGACCACAGTGAACTAATTCTCGCTCGCTCTCAGAGAAAACAAAGACCCCATTTTAACCACTCAGATATTAGAATGAGTCACAAATCCTGCTCCTGCCGTGCCGCAGAAATCTCAAATATGTTGCTGTCTAATTTTTTTTCGCAGATGAATTTTAATCTTACAGATGAGAAAGTAAGAGCAAACAACCAAAGCTTTAGATACTCTCAAGAAAATATGAGGGTTGTGCACAAAACTCATCTCTCTCTAATATAAAGCTTCTGCTGTCATTTTTGTTTTTCAGCTTGAGCTAAAGTTTGAAGAGAATCTTGCTGAGCAAGTTAGTTAAAGTTTATTAAGCTGTCAGCATTTATTAGCTTTTGACAAGTAACAGTTTATTACCTGAATAATAGCGCATCTGGTTTGCATCTCCCCCTTGAGACGGAAGTTTTTTACATCACAATTATGCAATAATGCATGTTAAGTTTGTTCAGTAGGTTTGTGCACTTGCAACATCTCCATCTGCCTTTGTGTGCTTGTGTGGAGTTTGTTTATGCCTTAAGAAAGAGCTTTAGTCTCTCTGATTTAAGCTTCAGCAGTAGAAACAGTGTTAATTTAGTTCAAAACTATCCAGTTAACTGAATCAAGGATTGACTGAAAATCTGCTTTTTGGTTATTGTGAATATTTCTGTGACCCATTTTAGACAATATACATCAATAATGATTAATGTTTTTGAAAGAAGTCTTTTTAGCTCACTGAGGCTGCACTTATATGATTAAAATTGCAGTAAAAACGGTAATATTGTAAAATATTTTTACTATTTAAAATAACTGTTTTCTATTTGAATATATTTTAAAATGTAGTTTATTTAAGTGATTCAAAGCTGAATTTTCAGCATCACTACGTCAGTCTTCAGTGTCTTGTGATCCTTTAGAAATCATTCCAATATGCTGATTTGCCGCTTAAAAACATTTCTGATTAGTTGGTACATTTGATTTAGTTCAGAACTATCCAATTAACTGAATCAATGATTGACTGAAAATCTGCTTTTTGGTTATTATGAATATTTCTATGATCCATTTTAGATCATATACATCAATATTGAGGTCAGATGTTGTCATGAGACTGAATTATGTCTGTTTTTGAAAGAAGTCTCTTTAGCTCACCGAGGCTGCATTTATATGATTAAAATTGCAGTAAAACAGTAATATTGTAAAATATTTTTACTATTTAAAATAACTGTTTTCTATTTGAATATATTTTAAAATGTAATTTATTCAAGTGATTCAGTGCTGAATTTTTTAGCATCACTACGCCATTCTTCAGTGTCTCATGATCCTTTAGAAATCATACTAATATGCTAATTTGCTGCTCAAAAAACATTTCTGATTATTATCGTATTTAAGCTTCAGTTGTAGAAACAGTGTTAGAGTTGGTACATTTGATTTAGTTTAAAACTATTCAATTAACTGGATAAATGATACATTAGCATTTTAGGAATTGTGAATATTTCTATGATCCGTTTTAGATCTTGTACATCAGTATTGAGGCTAAATGTTGTCATAAGACTGAAATATGTCTGGATAGTACATTTTGAGTCAGTATGATTTTTGATGTTTTTGAAAGAAGTCTTTTCAGCTCACCGAGGCTGTATTTATGTAATTAAAATTGTGGTAAAATCAGTAATATTGTAAAATATTTTTACTATTTAAAATGACTCTTTTCTATTTAAATATATTTTAAAATGTAATTTAATTAAAGTGATTAAATGCTGAATTTTCAGTTGTAGAAACAGTGTTAGAGTTGGTACATTTGATTTAGTTCAAAACTATCCAATTAACTGAATCAATGATTGATTGAAAATCTGCTTTTTGATTATTATGAATATTTCTATCAGCCATTTTAGATCATATACATCAAAATTAAGACCAAATGTTGTCATAAGTCTGAAATATGTCTGGATAGTACAGTTTGAGTCAGTACGTTTTTTTATGTTTTTTAATTAAGTCTCTTCAGCTCGCAGAGGCTGCATTTATGATTAAAATTGTGGTAAAATCAGTAATATTGTAAAATATTTTTACTATTTAAAATAACTTTTTTATTTGAATATATTAATTTAAATAATTTAATTTATTCAAGCAATTTAATGCAGAATTGTTAGTCGTAGAAACAGTGTTAGAGTTGGTACATTTAATTTGGTTAAAAACTGAAAAAGATTGAAAATCTGCTTTTTGGTTATTATAAATATTTCTAAGAGCCATTTTAGATCATATGCATCAATGTTGTCATAAGACTGAAATATGTCTGGATAGTACAGTTTGAGTCAGTACGTTTTTTTTAATGTTTTCTTTTCAGCTCACCAAGGCTGTATTTATATAATTAAAATTGTGGTAAAATCAGTAATATTGTGATATAATTTTACAATTTGAAATAACTGTTTTCTGTGTGAACATATTTTAAGTTATAATTTATTCAAGTGATTCAATGCTGAATTTTCAGCATCATTACTCCAGTCTTCAGTGTCAAATGATCCTTTAGAAATAATTCTAATATGCTGATTTGCCGCTCAAAAAACATTTCTGATTATTATCATAACTGAAAACAGTTATGCAGTTAACCCAAGTTTATTCTCTTATTTAAGGCTTAAAAGAGAGTTTTAGTGTCTCTGATTTAAGCTTCAGTTGTAGAAACAGTATTAGAGTTGGTACATTTGATTTAATTCAAAACTATCCAATTAAGTGAATCAATGATTGATTGGAAATCAGATTTTTTGTTATTATGAATATTTCTATGCGCCATTTTAGATCATATACATCAATATTGAGCTCAAATGTTGTTGTACGACTGAAAAATGTCTGGATAGTACAGTTTGAGTCAGTACGATTATTTATGTTTTTGAATTAAGTCTCTTCAGCTCACTGAGGCTGCATTTATATGATCAAAATTACAGTAAAAACAGTAATATTGTAAAATATTTTTACTATTTAAAATAACTGTTTTCTATTTGAATATATTTTAAAATGTAATTTATTCAAGCGATTCAGTGCTGAATTTTCAGTTGTAGAAACAGTCTTGAGTTGGTACATTTAATGTAGTTAAAAACTGAAAAAGATTGAAAATCTGCTTTTTGGTTATTATGAATATTTCTATGAGCCATTTTAGATCATATACATCAATATTGAGGTCAAATGTTGTCATGAGACTAAAATATGCCCAGATAGTACAGTCTGAGTTACTATGAATTTTAATGTTTTTGATAGAAGCCTCTTCAGCTCACCGAGGCTGCATTTATATGATTAAAATTGTGGTAAAATCAGTAATATTTCGAAATATTTTTACCATTTAAAATAACTGTTTTCTATTTGAATATATTTTAAAATGTAATTTATTCAAGTGATTCAATGCAGAATTTTCAGCATCATTAATCCAGTCTTTAGTGTCACATAATCCTTCACAGATCATTCTAATATACTGATTTGCTACTCAAAAAACATTTCTGATTATTATCAGTGTTAAGCCCAAGTTTAATATTTAGCTTCAGGTGTTTTAAAACCCGCAACCTCATGTATGAGTAATAGTTATAGTAATTCTCGCTTTTGCAAACAGCGCTAATGAGCTTAAACAGTGAATACACACACCAACTGGCGGCGCTACGTGAGTTTAATTAGACTCGAGAAAGCGAAGAGCTCAAGCTAATTAAGCCCATTTGCTATTTAACACGTGGAAAATGAAAAACAACGTCTTTTATGGGATGAACACGCGACAGCTGGACATGCGGCCACATGCATCCTTCTCAAGCAAACATGCACACATGCAGGCAGATAACAGTGTGTTCTGTGTTGTGTCCGGTCTTGTTAGGAGGTTTCAGACTCTGTTCGATCGGCCTCTTAATGCCCGTAAGCCTCCAAAAATAACGGACATAAATCTATAATTGTATTATCGCACAGCAGGGCACGTCTGCAGAACGTCTCTCCTCACCTTCTTCGTGCAGAGTGTGCTCAACGTCTGAAATACAGCCACCGAAGCAGCAGACGTGATAGCATTTGTTCAAAAATGAAAGAAAAGTGCTGATGGAAACATAATGAACATTTTGTGCAGATCTTTCTGTACCTGCCCGGATGATAGTAAACATTTCTTTTAAACTCAGAAAAGGATATAAGTACATTCAGGAATTGGAAAAGAAACATCTAAAATAGTTGGACCATCTTTTTTGGTCAAGTACTTCTTTAAGGCTGAATCTCTGAGAAGTAAAGTCAAATCAACATTTATATATTATGGTGCTATGGAGTTTGGAAGAAAATATACTGTATATGTATTTGTGGTCAAGTTGTTGTAATTTCTCTCCTTTGTTTCACTAAATCATAGTCATATTGTATGGATTTGTTTCATGGCACAAATTTGTTCCCTCGTTTTAGTGAATCATGGTCATTTTGTTGATTCTTTAATTATTATTATTTCTTTAATTTGTTGTAGTAAATCTTTTTCTCATACTAATTCGTTCCTTCCTTTTGGTAAATCATAGCCTCATACTAATTCTTTCCCATATTTTAGTAAATCTTGGCCAAGTTGCAAAAATTAGTTTACTTGTTTTAGTAAATTTTTGCCTCATATTAGTTTGTTCTCTTTAGTAAATTGTGGCCTTGTACTAATTCATTTTCTCATTTAGTAAATCATTTTAGTAAATCTTTGCCTCGTACTATTTTATACCCTTGTTTTAGTAAATCGTGGCATTGTACTAATTAGTTTCCTTGTTTTAGTAAATTGTGCACTTGTTACCAATTTGTTCCCTGGTTTTAGTAAATTGTGGTCTCATACTCATTTGTTCCCTCGTTTTAGTTGGCAATTTGTACTTATTTCTTTCATTTGATTTAGTAAACCTTTGCTTCGTACCAATTCATTTTCTCATTTTAGTAAATTGTGGCCTCGTACCAATTTGTTCTTGGTATGAGTAAATTGTAGCCTCGTACCGATCAAGTTTCTCATTTTAGTAAATCGTGGCCTCGTACCAATTCGTTCCCTTGTTTTAGTAAAGCATGGCCTCGTACTAATTAATTTCCTCTTTTTAGCAAATCGTGGCCTTGTACCTATTTGTTCTCTTGTTTTAGTCAATAATGGCCTTGTACTTATTTTTCCCCTCGTTTATTAAATTGTGGCCTCGTACCAATTGGTTCTTGCGTTTTAGTAAATTGTAGCCTTGGACCATTTCGTTCCCTCATTTTAGTAAATTGTAGCCTTGTACCAATGCGTCCTCTCGTTTTAGTAAATCTGGGCCACATACCAATTCATTTTCTTGTTTTAGTAAATTGTAGCCTCATACCAATTTGTTTCCTCGTTATAGTAAATCGTGGCCTCGTACTAATTTGTTCCCTCGTTTTAGTAAATTGTTGCCAAGTTGTAGTTATTTCTTTCATTTGTTTTAGTAAATCTTTGCTTTGCTCATTTTAGTAAAGTATGGCCTCGTGCTAATTAATTTCCTCGTTTTTGCAAATCGTGGCCATGTACCAATTTGTTCCCTCGTTTTCATAAATCGTGACCTTGTTACTAATTCGTTCCCTCGTTTTAATAAATTGTGGCCTCCTCAGTAAATAGTGTCCAAGTTGCACAAATAAGTTGTTTACTTGTTTTAGTAAATCATTGCCAAGTTGTACTTATTTGTTTCATTTGTTTTAAAAAATCTTTGTTTTGGACCAATTCGTTCTCGCATTTTAGTAAATTGTGGCCTCGTACCAATTTGTTCTTGGTATGAGTAAATTGTAGCCTCGTACCGATCAAGTTTCTCATTTTAGTAAATCGTGGCCTCGTACCAATTCGTTCCCTTGTTTTAGTAAAGCATGGCCTCGTACTAATTAATTTCCTCTTTTTAGCAAATCGTGGCCTTGTACCTATTTGTTCTCTTGTTTTAGTCAATAATGGCCTTGTACTTATTTTTCCCCTCGTTTATTAAATTGTGGCCTCGTACCAATTGGTTCTTGCGTTTTAGTAAATTGTAGCCTTGGACCATTTCGTTCCCTCATTTTAGTAAATTGTAGCCTTGTACCAATGCGTCCTCTCGTTTTAGTAAATCTGGGCCACATACCAATTCATTTTCTTGTTTTAGTAAATTGTAGCCTCATACCAATTTGTTTCCTCGTTATAGTAAATCGTGGCCTCGTACTAATTTGTTCCCTCGTTTTAGTAAATTGTTGCCAAGTTGTAGTTATTTCTTTCATTTGTTTTAGTAAATCTTTGCTTTGCTCATTTTAGTAAAGTATGGCCTCGTGCTAATTAATTTCCTCGTTTTTGCAAATCGTGGCCATGTACCAATTTGTTCCCTCGTTTTCATAAATCGTGACCTTGTTACTAATTCGTTCCCTCGTTTTAATAAATTGTGGCCTCCTCAGTAAATAGTGTCCAAGTTGCACAAATAAGTTGTTTACTTGTTTTAGTAAATCATTGCCAAGTTGTACTTATTTGTTTCATTTGTTTTAAAAAATCTTTGTTTTGGACCAATTCGTTCTCGCATTTTAGTAAATTGTGGCCTCGTACCAATTTGTTCTTGGTATGAGTAAATTGTAGCCTCGTACCGATCAAGTTTCTCATTTTAGTAAATCGTGGCCTCGTACCAATTCGTTCCCTTGTTTTAGTAAAGCATGGCCTCGTACTAATTAATTTCCTCTTTTTAGCAAATCGTGGCCTTGTACCTATTTGTTCTCTTGTTTTAGTCAATAATGGCCTTGTACTTATTTTTCCCCTCGTTTATTAAATTGTGGCCTCGTACCAATTGGTTCTTGCGTTTTAGTAAATTGTAGCCTTGGACCATTTCGTTCCCTCATTTTAGTAAATTGTAGCCTTGTACCAATGCGTCCTCTCGTTTTAGTAAATCTGGGCCACATACCAATTCATTTTCTTGTTTTAGTAAATTGTAGCCTCATACCAATTTGTTTCCTCGTTATAGTAAATCGTGGCCTCGTACTAATTTGTTCCCTCGTTTTAGTAAATTGTTGCCAAGTTGTAGTTATTTCTTTCATTTGTTTTAGTAAATCTTTGCTTTGCTCATTTTAGTAAAGTATGGCCTCGTGCTAATTAATTTCCTCGTTTTTGCAAATCGTGGCCATGTACCAATTTGTTCCCTCGTTTTCATAAATCGTGACCTTGTTACTAATTCGTTCCCTCGTTTTAATAAATTGTGGCCTCCTCAGTAAATAGTGTCCAAGTTGCACAAATAAGTTGTTTACTTGTTTTAGTAAATCATTGCCAAGTTGTACTTATTTGTTTCATTTGTTTTAAAAAATCTTTGTTTTGGACCAATTCGTTCTCGCATTTTAGTAAATTGTGGCCTCGTACCAATTTGTTCTTGGTATGAGTAAATTGTAGCCTCGTACCGATCAAGTTTCTCATTTTAGTAAATCGTGGCCTCGTACCAATTCGTTCCCTTGTTTTAGTAAAGCATGGCCTCGTACTAATTAATTTCCTCTTTTTAGCAAATCGTGGCCTTGTACCTATTTGTTCTCTTGTTTTAGTCAATAATGGCCTTGTACTTATTTTTCCCCTCGTTTATTAAATTGTGGCCTCGTACCAATTGGTTCTTGCGTTTTAGTAAATTGTAGCCTTGGACCATTTCGTTCCCTCATTTTAGTAAATTGTAGCCTTGTACCAATGCGTCCTCTCGTTTTAGTAAATCTGGGCCACATACCAATTCATTTTCTTGTTTTAGTAAATTGTAGCCTCATACCAATTTGTTTCCTCGTTATAGTAAATCGTGGCCTCGTACTAATTTGTTCCCTCGTTTTAGTAAATTGTTGCCAAGTTGTAGTTATTTCTTTCATTTGTTTTAGTAAATCTTTGCTTTGCTCATTTTAGTAAAGTATGGCCTCGTGCTAATTAATTTCCTCGTTTTTGCAAATCGTGGCCATGTACCAATTTGTTCCCTCGTTTTCATAAATCGTGACCTTGTTACTAATTCGTTCCCTCGTTTTAATAAATTGTGGCCTCCTCAGTAAATAGTGTCCAAGTTGCACAAATAAGTTGTTTACTTGTTTTAGTAAATCATTGCCAAGTTGTACTTATTTGTTTCATTTGTTTTAAAAAATCTTTGTTTTGGACCAATTCGTTCTCGCATTTTAGTAAATTGTGGCCAAGTTGTACTTCTTTTCTTTGTTTTAGTAAATTGTCGTCTCATTGTGCCAATTTGTTCTCTCATTTTAGTAAATTGTAGCCTCGTACCAATTCGTTCACTAATTTTAGTAAATTGTAGCCTTGTACTAATTTGTTTTCTTGTTTTAGTAAACCGTGACGATAATACTAATTAGTTTTCGTTTTCATAAATCATTAGCTTGTACTAATTCATTCCCTCGCTTTTAGTAAATTATGGTGTCTTTAGTAAATAGTGTCCAAGTTGCACAAATAAGTTGTTTAGTTGTTTTAGTAAATCGTTGCCAAATTGTTCTTACTTTTTTCATTTATTTTAGAAAATCTTTGCTTCGGACCAATTCATTCTCTCATTTTAGTAAATAGTGGCCTTGTACTAGCTTGTTCCCTCATTGGCCAAGTTAAACAAATTTGTTCACTTGTTTTAGTAAATTGTCGTCTGATTGTGCTAATTCATTCTCTCTTTTTAGTAAATTGTAAGTTGTACTAATTAGGGATGGCTCGATACCACAATTTTGACTTCGGTACGATACTAGGATCTAATACCTTAGTATCGATACCAAATCGATACCATAGGTAAAAAAAAAAAAAAAAAGGAAACAGGCAAATATAGGTGAATTGAAACCTCTATGAACAACTGTGCAAAGAAATTGTTACAAAAAAATAATAAAAACTACAATTTTGATTTTAGAAGAAACAAAACTGAAGAGATCTAATTAAAATAAAGTAATCTCTTAATATATGTGACCCTGGACCACAAAACCAGTCTTAAGTCGCTGGGGTATATTTGTAGCAATAGCCAAAAATACATTGTATGGGTCAAAATTATTGATTTTTTTTTTATGCCAAAAATTGTTAGGAAATTAAGTAAAGATCATGTTCCATGAAGATTTTTTGTAAAATTCCTACTATAAATATATCAAAATGTATATTTTTTATTAGTAATATGCATTGTTAAGAACTTAATTTGAACAACTTTAAAGGTGATTTTCCACCCTTAGATTCCAGATTTTCAAATAGATGTATCTCGGCCAAATATTGTCCTATCCTAACAAACCATACATCAATAGAAAGCTTATTTATTCAGCTTTCATGTGTATTTCATTTTCATATATACACCTCAGTTTTGTAAAATGTAAGCTTATGACTGGTTTTGTGGTCCAGGGTCACATATTTTCAGTCTTTATCACAAAGAAAATGTGAATGCAACCAGAATGCAGCAACAACAACAACAACAAAAAAACCAACAGAGTAGAGGATACAGGTTGGATTGTGATTTTGGGACTGAATAAAATGGGTTCACATATACATATCTTTTCAGTCTTTATTTTTTTGCTTGCTCCTTTGACCACTACAGAGCGCGTTTCATCTGTGTGATCCATTGCCGTTTGTCTGTTATCACGCTTGCCGGTTTTACGCCAGTTTGCAGAACACTCAATCGGAACAGCGGATGAAATACCGAACTGAGCAAACTTTTGATATTGTACCGTTTAAAAAAAATAAATGCCGGTATTTTCACAGTACCGGTATACCGCACATCCCTAGTACTAATTAGTTCCCCCATTTCCGAAAATCAAAACTAGGGGAATAAATTAGTACAACATGGCCATGATTTACTCATGGAGAAAACAAATTAAAGGGATGGTTCGGAGTAGAATTGACTTCATTGCTATGCACTCCGAAGCCCATCTAAATACCCCATCCGAAGTTTTTTTTACCTTAGTCAAACATTTATGGAGATATTAGAGTTTTTCGAATTGCTTGTTACAGGAGTGAATGGTACATGTGATGTATCTCGTAAATTGCACCACTAAACGTGCAAGTAATCTTACCAAACTTGTACAGTAGTGTAAATAGGTTATGTACTCACAAAACGCTGCATTAGAACATTTGTAAGTCCACCATGAGTGTTTTAAAAACACGTTTTACCCGAGAACTACTAGTCTCAGAAACTACAAGTCGACGTCACTTCCCTGGTTTGAAAAAAGCACGTAAAAGTCCTCCTACTACATCTGTGTGCATGTCAACTTGTAGGAGGACTTTTACGTGCTTTTTCAAACCAGGAAGTGACGTCGACTTGTAGTTTTTGAGACTAGTAGGGATCGGCTAAAACGTGTTTTTAAAACACTCATGGTGGACTTACAAATGTTCCGGTGCAGCGTTTTGTGAGTACATAACCTATTTACACTACTGTACAAGTTTGGTAAGATTACTTGCACGTTTAGTGCTGCAATTTACGAGATACATCACATGTACCATTCACTCCTGTAACAAGCAATTCGAAAAACTCTAATATCTCCATAAATGTTTGACTAAGGTAAAAAAAACTTCGGATGGGGTATTTACATGGGCTTCGGAGTGCATAGCAATGAAGTCAATTCTACTCCGAACCATCCCTTTAAGTTGCTATGATTCTAGAAAACGAAAGTATGAAATAACACAGTGAAGTGCATTAAGTAGTGTGAAAACATTACTCAATCTGAACTTTTTAAACCCGAGCCGAAGGCATCAGTGTCAGTGTAAATCAGGGCTGTTTGGGTGAATCAATGCAGCGGTGGGTTTTCAGATCTCAAACCCTTCTCTTTTTTGTCCTCACAGGACTTGTATCGATATGAAGGCATCTATTCCTACATCCTTTCATTTCTGCCCCTCTCCTTCGCTTTTACACTCTCTTTCTTCTCTCTCTCAGAAGATGAAGGCAGATGGAGACAGATGGTGTTTCGGCGAGAGATAAAATTCTGCCGTTCTTCCTCTTTGCACTGTGGTCTTGGGAGACTCGGCAGAGACGCGCGCTTAAGATTTCATCTGCTGTGCAGAGGCAGCATTCCAGAAACTTTAGAGCGTCCTTAATCCATCCGTCCAGATGGTGCTGCACACATGCGCCGGACACAATTCACCATTCAACAACTGGCTCCTGTTCAGTTCATGAGTGTGAATTTGAAGTGAATTGGTCACGTCATTTAGGATGTTGAAGAGGAGAGGAGAATGAAATCTGAATTGAGTTGAGTTCTTCTGGTCTTCAGGACTTCAGGTCACAGTACAGGACATTACATGTAGGGTTGGTTTGTGGGTAAATGTCTCACTGTGTGGCTCTGGCTCCTGTCCTAGGAAACGACACGTGCCGTGCACATTTACATTGTTTACAGCTTTCCTCTTTCCTGACAGCTGGAGGATTCAGTGAGAAGCGTTTGCTCTGGTGACGGTGCATCTGGAATCGCTGGTGTCTTCAGCTGTGGCTGCTTGTGTTCAGCTCCAATGATCTTCTGCCTTTTCTGCTTTAATTTCACTAGGACTGTTCAGCCTTTTGACAATATTCAATATTTACTTCAATATTTATATATTTTATATGAGTGATTTCTTTGTTTTTTATTATAAAAAATACTTTTTAGTTGACTTTATATTTTATTTGTATATTTAATTTATTTTATTTCTTTTTTTATTTCATTTCATTTTTTAAATGTATTTAATTCATTGTATTGTATTTTCATTTCATTTAATTTGTTTATTTAGTTTTATTTAATTTTTATATTTTATTTAATTAATTTTTTTATTACATTTTATTTAATTTCATTTCATTTTTAAATTAACTTTATTCATTGGTTACTTTTTATTTTATTTTATTTTATTTTATTTTATTTTATTTTATTTTATTTTATTTTATTTTATAGGAATCATCAAACAATCATTTTAGTGTTTTTTTAGCAAAATATATTTTTTGTTTTGAATTCCAGTTGAAATATATACCTTTTTTGTAGACAGCATCAATGATTATTTTATTTTATTTTATTTTATTTTAACAGAACCATCAAACAGTCATGTTGGTGTTTTTTTGGCGAAATATATTTTTTCTATTAAATTCTGGTTGAAATATGTACCTTTTCTGTTTATTTAATTTAATTTATTGTATTGTATTTTGTTTATTTATTTTAATTTAATTTAATCTTTTTTTATTTTAATTTATTGTATTTTATTTAATTAATTAATTTTTTATTTGTTTATTTTATCTTATTATTTTTGTTTTATTTATTTTTTATTTTATTTCATTTCATTTCTTTTTTAAATTAATGCTGTTCACTTACTTTTTATTATTTCGTTTTACTTTATAGGAACCATCAAACAATCATTTTGTTGTTGTTTTTTCAGAAAAATATGTTTTTTCTTTTGAATTCCATTTGAAATATGTACCTTTTTTGTAGACAGCATCAATGATTATTTTATTTTATTTTATCTTTTTTTTTTTTTGGTTACTTTTTATTATTTCATTTTATTTATATGAACCATCAAACAATCATGTTGGTGTTTTTTTGGCAAAATATATATTTTCTATTAAATTCTTCCTTTTCTGTAGACAGCATTAATTTTTATTTTATTTTATTTTTTTATTTTATTTTTGTGACCATTCTCCCACATTGGTGTATTTGTAGGCAGCATTAATGTGGCACTTATTATTTTATAATAATATTATTTTTCCCCTCCCATTCCCACTTTAATACATGCACCATAACCTGTCATGATGTTTCTTATGAAGTGCTCCGCGTATCTCATTTCACGGTTTGTTTAAGCGAGTATGTCATTTTACAGCTCTGTGCATTTGCGTGGTTTTCACCTTCGTCTTGTCATATTTAGCGTCACCGCATGCTTTCCTGTCTCTATCTGTGTTTCTGTGCTCTAAAAGATGTTTAGATTGACAGTGGCTTGTCCATCTTCACTTGGAAAAGGTCACATTGGCTGTAATTTGGAGATCGTACTGCTGCTGGCACTGAAAGCATCTATTGTGGCGTGTTGCACGTTGTCAGACATCCAGTGGCGAAGGCTCTTCTGGTCTTCTGCTATCCATTTTGAACTGACCAAAAAAAATAAAAGAGTTCTGATGCAAAAGCCTCTAAGTGCTGTCTGAAATTTTCTTCTAAAATGAGCATTTTTCACAGGCTTCTATGTTTGTTCAGTTATTTCACTTTAATGGCAATGAAAAGAACCTATTTATTGTCATTAAAGTGAAATTACTGAACCTACACATAGAAGCCTGAGAAAAATGCTCTTGGCACTTAGAGGCTTTTGCATCTGAACTCTTCATATTATTCCAGGTCAAAATAACAGTTTTCTTTGTGAATATATTTTAAAATGCAAAATGCAATTTATTCCTGTGATTTTGTAACATTATAAACTGTCAGTTTTCGCAATAATGTAAAGCAACAGAACCATTTGCAACATTTATAATAATCAGAAATGCATTTTGACTAGCAAATCAGTATGATTTCTGAAGGAATGATGTTAAATTCAGCATTGCCTCGCAGAAATAAATTACATTTTAAAATATATTACAATAGAAAACAGTTTTTTTTTATTGTAATAATTCAAAAACTTTTAATTGCGTAAATACAGCCTGGATGAACATTAAAGACATTTAGTTATTTCAAGCTGTTTTTAGAATATAGTTACTGAACTAAAGCCAATTATTTACCCAGAGATGTTTTTGTTTTTATTTTATTTTATTTTATTTTATTTATTTATTGGTTACTTTTTATTATTTAATTTAATTTAATTTAATTTTATAGGAACCATCAAACAATCATTTTGGTTGTTTTTTGACAAGTATATATTTTTTCTATTAAATTCTGGTTGAAATATGTACCTTTTCTATAGACATTAATGTTTGATTTAATATCATTTCATTTCATTTAATGCAACTGCAGGGGGTTTATGAGTTCGATGAAAAACTAATAATTAATATAAATTTTACACAAAAAAAAAACATTTTAAAATCAATAAAAATCAAAAACTTAAAGAAATAAACATTTTATTTTTTTTAAATCTCAGGGGTCCTTCAAGTAAATATGTTAAGTGAAAGAGGATCAGGTGACAAAAATGTTTGTGAATTTCTGAGTTTTAATGTGTTCGAAAGACATAAGCCGTCCAAAGACATAGAAATACATGGTTAAATAACCTACAGAGTGATAATTCAAATAAAAAGCAATATTTTCATCAGTAGTTGATTCAGTGTTGAAACACCAGAAAGAAACATTTAAAAGATAAAAAACAGGAAGTAGAGAGAATCAATAAATTATGAATAATGTATTGCTATTGTGTAAATATGTAATCATGTAATCCATAAAGTAACTGTAGTCTGATTACGAGTATTTTAAAGTGTAATTTAATCTAATTACAAGTACTTAATTTTTGTAATCGGTTTATGTAATCCAGATTACACCTACAGGGCCTTGCAAACCCCCTTCATTTTTTTCACGTTTTGTTGCAGCATTATGTTAAACTGCTTTAAATTACTTTTTTTCCACATCAATCTACATCTCATACACCATAATGACAAAGCACAAAACAGGTTTGTAACAACTTTGCAAATTGATTAGAAATAAAAAACTGAAAAGATCCCGTTGCATAAGTATTCATACCCTTTTCTGGGACACTTGAAATTTATCTCAGGAGCATTCATATTGCTTCTAGATGTTACTACACTTCAAATTCATTTGAATGAGTCTGATTTAGAAAGGCACACACCTCTCAGAAAAGGTCTAACAGCTGGAAATGCATATCAGAGCAAAAACCAAGATAACTGCCTGTAGAGCTCAGTGACAGACTTGCGTTAAGGCGATGATCTAGAGAAGAGTTCAGAAACAAAATCTGCTGCATTGAAGGTTGACAGAAGCATTATCCATAATGGAAGACGATTGGAACAACTAGGACTCTAGAAAATGTCTGCCAGCCCCCATCCAAGTTGACAGAGATGGAGAGGTGAAAAGGTGAGGCAAAGAATGGCAGATAATTGCCAAATGCAGATGTGCAAAGATGGTCACATCAGACCCAAAAAGACTTGAGGCTGTAAAGGTGCTTCAACTATGTACTGAGTTAAGGGTATGAATACTTATGCAATGTACTTACTTAAATTTGCAAATCTGGTTTTTGCTTTGTCATTATTATGGTGTATGGAGTGTAAACTGATGTGGGGACAAACTAATTTAAAGCAGTTTAACATAATGCTGCAACAAAACAAAATGTGAAAAAAATGAATATGAAAATGAGTATGAATACTTTTGCAAGGCACTGTATGTGTTGTTTGTTTGTCAACATCACTGATTAATGCCGAATAACGACACAGAGTCCTAAGGGTCTGACTGTGAGTTTGTAAGATCGGTTAGCGTCATCCCCGACGGTGCAGTGAAGGAGCATCTGACCCCGTGTCTCAACAGACTCGACTTATCAACATGAATCAAGTGTGTTAATTAACATCACCCAGTTCAAAAGGCCCACTCATCTGACCTCATGAATATTCACGCAATGACATAATCTGGGTTATGCATATTCATTATGGGCTCCTTTATTTAAGTAAACAATAGGAACAGCCGATTACTCAACGAAAGCAGAGGAATAGGGCATAATCTGTAGAGCTGGTCACAGGCCAGTCTGCTACTAAAGCCGGTCTGATTAGATTTCTCTCTCAGCGAGGTTTAGCTCTGCCACTGTGGAATGATTCACTGGGTATCAGCCAAACAAACACACACACACACACACATACACACTCATGCATGTTGATGCAGATGCAGAGACAGAGACATTCAAGTTTTAAAAAAACAGATGGGCTATCAATATGCAGTCGTGTTGTACATCAGATACGCAGCGCTGCTTTGACCGGTGGAGTCACAGTGTAAACTAGATTTACATTTCCTGAAGGCAACAGCAGGGCTTGTGAGGCAGTAAAACAATTGTGATAAAGTATGTTTGAGATTCAGTCTTTGGTTCTGTGTAAATGCAACGGCATAGCTAAGACACTTGTTGTCCAGGAGTTTCTTTTCGCCCACGTCCCTGTCAGCAGATATTAAAATTTCTATTGTATTTGTACTGTATCTCTCAAAGCACATTTCCGCTGTAATATGCACAACATTGGTGTTATTTCAAATACAGTTGAGGTCAAAAGTTTGCGTCCCGCTTTCAGAATCTGCAAAATGTTAATTAATGCATTGTTTATTTAGTACTGAGCTGAATAAGATATTTCACATAAAAGACCCCGTTCGAAAGTTTACATACACTTGATTTTTAATACATTGTTGTTACCTGAATGATCCACAGCTGTGTTTTTTTGTTTAATGATAGTTGTTCATGAGTTTGTCCTGAACAGTTAAACTGCCTGCTGTTCTTCAGAAAAATCCTTCAGGTCCCACAAGTTCTTTGGTTTTCTAGCATTTTTGTGTATTTGAACCCTTTCCAACAATGACTATGTTTTTGAGATCCATCTTTTCACACTGAGGACAACTGAGGGACTCATATGCAACTATTACAGAAGGTTCAAACACTCACTGATGCTTCTGAAGGAAAAACCATGCATTAAGAGCTGGGGGTGAAAACTTTTGAAATAAATGAATACTTTTATTTAGCAAGGATGCTTCAAATAGATCAAAAGTGCTGATAAAGACATTTATGATGTTGCAAAAGATTTCTGTTTCAAATAAATGCTGTTCTTCTGAACTTTTGTATTCATCAGAAAAAAAAACTACTCAGCTGTTTTCAGCATAATAATACTAATAAATGTTTTTAGAGCAGAAAATCAGAATATTAGAATAATTTCTGAAGGATCATGTGATCATCAAGTAATGATGCTAAAATTCAGCTTTGAAATCACAGGAATAAATTACATTTTAATATATATTCAAATGGAAAGCAGTTATTTTAAATTGTACTGTTTTTGCTGTACTTTAGATCAAATAAATGCAGGCTTGGTGAGCAGAAGAGACTTCTTTAGAAAAAAAAAAAAATCTTAATGTTCAAAAACTGGTAGTGTAATGTTTTGCCACAGTTATTTTATTTTTTGTTTTATTTAGTTTTATTGAAACCAAAAAAATCACGAAAATTATTGCCAAAAGTTACAATTAGAGACATGTGACAAAATGCTAATGAATTAGAATGATCTGCGTTGCACTTTTAACTTGAGTGCTGCTTTTCTCATTTCTCAGTTTGTACGATATGTCATATTCAATGCATCTTTTCTGCAAAGATATTTAACAAGTGAATTTGTTTTACATTTACACCATGTTGACAACTTCATGTGTGGTGCACTTGGAATATAGCTTTCTTTAACTAGACGGTTAATAAAGAAAATGTTACTTGAATCATATTGTAATTCTGCTTTTATGTTGACTAGTTAAATTAAAAAAAATAATAAAATAGAAATCTTCAAATCATTTTTTTTTTTTTTGCCATATCACCCATCCCTACTCTGTAGTATTGCATGTGCCACAGTGAGGTTGTTCAAAGCTGAATGTGAATGAGAAATGCAGCAGTTCACTGATGTCAGAAAGGGGCGCAGCTGATTTGCTCACTCACTCACTCACTCACTCACTCACTCACTCACTCACTCACTCACTCACTCACTCACTCCGCTCCTCCAGCACCTCCAGCTCCTCCCGCTCCTCCCTCCATCACCCGTCTCCCTCCTGTCCAAACTCTCCTTTTTCTCCGGGCGGATCACATATTATTTCTCCTACAAACTGCAATCAGCCGCTCTGTAGGAGAGGAGCAATAGAGAGACCTCCTCTTCCTCCTCCGTTTCCTCTCTCTCCTGTTTTCCATCCGTTCTTTCATTGGGGTTGCGGAGCGGAGAGCTGCGGCTGTGATTTTCTCGGATGCTTTGTGGGATGCGTTCAGCCATGCGGTGAAGCCGGTGAGAGAGGCTTGGGCTGCGGCGCCGTTCACCAGTTGAATGCGAATGAAAGAGCTGTGGGTGAACATGGAGGTGCCCTGAGGAGAGAGAGGTTTGCGGGGCTGCGTCTGTCTTTGCTTGAGGAACCCGTCAGTCTGTGAGTATCGAGAGCTTCGGTGCGAGTGCGGAAAGTAGTTTCAGAGCAAACAGGTTGTTGGTGCATTAGTTTCAGACAGCGATGCACATTAGAGGCCATGAACTGAAATGGCATGTTTCTGTCACACAGTGAAACGTTGCAGGACTTGGCTTTTGCATTTTGCATTTTTACTTCTTTTTGATTTAAATGGGTTGTGTTGCTTTTGAAATGTCTATGTGTGTGTGTGTGTGTGTGTGTTTGCTCAGTGACCTGGTTCTGTTCGCCATTCATTCTTTACTGTGGTTATTATGGTCGCTGCTGGTGATTTGCATTGGGGATTATGTCATCTTTCTCCTTTTACGGTTCCACGTTTATGGTCAATGCGACTGCTGCGGTCAGCGACCTTTGACCTGAATTTGAAGGAAGCTGTGATGGGCGTCTGTTTCGCATTCGTCCTCTTTTTGTGGCAGCAATATTTCAGATTTTTCCCTCCAATATTGGACAGAGGGAAACCTGTTTGAAAACAGTTATTATTGCAGTTCAGTTTGATGTTGCTAGTGGTCACTTTTAAATTGCAGGGCCAGTAATTTCACTACTTAACTAAACCTAATAAAAATAGTTTTCAAATCTCAGTAAAAAAATAAATTAATAAATAACAAGTTGCTATTGAAAATAGAATTATATTAGATTTAAAAACTTAAATGATAATAAAATTTTTTGCCTTGGCATCTAACTGAAATACAGTTGTTTAAATTGCAGTACTAAAATTAATAAAACTGATATTTTATAAGCAAAATATAGAAATATTTAATAAAAAAAATGTATGTATATATATAATGTATATAATATAATTTATTTATATGTCAGTTTAGTGTCACTGGTCACTAGTGTCACTAAATAACAGGGTCTGTAATTAAATTACTTGTTGTTGTTAACTAAAACTACAACTATAAAGTTTTTAAATTTCTGAAAAAAATCCTTCTAGAATCTTTTTATATAAAAAAAAATTATAAAAAATGGCCTTGGCAATTAACTGAAATAGTTTAATTACTAATATGACTAAAACTAAAATAAAAATAAACAGAGAAATATAAAAAAAAAAAGAAAAAAAAAAAAAAAAGAAATTGACAGGCAAACAAATCACTAAAACTGAGAAAAAAAAGCAGAATTTTTTTAGCATCATTAGTCCAATCAGATGATCCTTCAGAAATCATTCTAATGTTCTGATTTGGTGCTCAAAAAACATTTATTATTATTATTAGGGGCCAAGCACCGAAGGTGCCGGTGGCACCTATTGTATCCGTTGGCGTTCTTCTTCCTCTTCTTCTGTTTCTTCTGCCATTGCGTCTATGGCAGCCCATAGAACCGCTTGCGGGAAAGGTGTATAATTTGGCGCACTGATAGAGGACAGTCTGAAATGTCACTGAAGCTAATTTGGAGTCTCTAACTCAAACTCTCTAGCGCCACCACTTGTCCAAAGTTTCACTTTCTTTTTGGTTATAACTTTTGAACCGTAAGCCGCAAAATCTAAATTCTTTTTTTCTCTGAATCCTTGGGTCATGTCGAGTCGAATGAATAAATTCAAAAATTGTAAGGTTTAGTTTTTTTTCCATAATTAATTGTTTGTAAAACCTACTTTTTCGAACTCGTCATAGACGGTTTGTCTGATTTTCACCAAAATTGGCTCAGATCATCTTCAGACCTTGCTGGCAAAAGTGATGGAATTTAAGTTGATTGGACAAACCGTTCTCGAATAACGCGCTAATTAATTCTACGAAAAGCGTGCAAAAAGGCCATATCTCCGCAACGCTTTGGAGTATTGAGACCAAACTTGGTGAGTGTTATAACAAGCATGACCTGAGGCTACCTGTAGTGTTTCGTCACAGTGCCACCTAGTGGTCAGGAGATATGAAAATTGGCTATTTTTGCTTATAACTTCTCAGTGCTTTGGCCAAAAATCTCGAAACTCGTCCCGTTAGGTTCGGAGGAGCATGCCGAGTTGAACCATATCCAATTATCCCATGTCAGCCATTTTGGGCGTCAGCCATTTAGAATTTTGTTATAAAATGCTATATTTTACGAACGCATTAACGTATCATTACGAAACTCGGTATGTGTCTTCGGCACCATGCCCTGACAGTATTTAAAAAGTTTGGTGGCAGCGCCACCATGTGGTTATAAGGAAATTTAGAAAAATGCTAATAACTTATGTGAAAAATTGCTTATTGTTATGAAATTGATCTCAAAATATTCCTTGGGTCAGGCCGAGAACATTGATACCAAATTTGCCAAAATTGGCCTAACTTCCTGTCCGCCATTTTGATTATTGATTATTGAACTCCTCCTAGACCGTTAGTCTGATTTTCCCCAAATTTGACTCAGATCATCAGACCATGCTGACAAAAAGTTATGGATTTCGTGTCGATATTCGAAACCGTTTTCATTTAACGCATCAACGAATTTGCTGAAAAGATGCCAAAGTGCATATCAAGCTGTATCTCTGCAAAGCTTTGAGATATTTGCACCAAATTTGGTATGTGGCATTACCACCTCACACTGATTACACCACAGCAATTTGGTAGCAGTGCCACCTATTGGTCAAGAGTAATAAACCATTCATTAACTACTAATTATAAAATTTCCAAAAATGCTAATAACTGTAGATAGCATTCGCCTATTGTAATGAGATTGAAATGACACAGTTGGTCAATCTTCATGTCCGCCATTTTGGTTTATGTTGAAAACCTACTTTTTCGAACTAGTCCTAGACCGTTCTTCCGATTTTCACCAAACTGTGCTGACAAAAAGTTATTGATTTCATGTTGATATATGAAACCGTTTTCGTACAGCGCCTCTACAAATTTTAGGCTTGATGCCAAAATGACTCTTAGGCTTTATCTCTGCAAAGCTTTGACATAATGACACCAAACTTTGAGTGTGCCTTTGTCACCTCACACTAAACACACCACATCGATTTGATAACAGCGCCACCTGTTGGTCAAACGTAATAAGCCATTAAATCATGTCAGTTGGCGTTCTACATTATTTTTCTGTCGTTTTGATTAAAATCATCTTAATCACCTCTTTTACTCATTATTGCCGTTGGTGTGCTGTTCCTGCCATCCTTAGCTCCTCATTTTCCCCTTTGAATGCTTGGCCCCGTAATTGCTGCTTGCAATTATATTTATTATTATTATTATTATTTTTATTTTATTTTTATTTATTTTTTATTATGTTGAAAAAAGCTGAGCACAAATTTTGAGCTTCTTTGATGAATAGAAAGTTCTGAATAACAGCATTTATCTGAAACAGAAATCTTTTGTAACATTATAAATGTCTTTATCACCAAATTTACACAACTGTTTAAAATATTGATAATAATAGTAATAATAAATGTTTCTTGAACAGCAAATCAGCATATTAGAATGATTTCTGAAGAATCATGTGACACTGAAGACTGGAGTAATGATGCTGAAAATGTAGCTTTGATCAGAGAAATAAATTACATTTTAAAATATATTCAAAATGAAAACAGTTGTTTTAAATAGTAAAAATATTTAAAAATTTTAGTTTTTGCTGTACTTTGGATCAGATAAATGCAGGCTTGGTGAGCCTTTAAAAAAAAAAAAAAAAAAAAAAAACATTAGAAATCTTACTGTTCAAAAACTTTTGACTTATAGTTGTGTAAACTATGAAAGCACCAAAAAGAAATGTCTGCGCCAAAACCGAAAATTTAGGATGCACTTGGCGGAAAACCAAAATGCTTTTTAATAATTTTTTCTTATTTTATAAATATAAAATAGTTTTCTAAAACTTCTTAACTTGATAACTTTGAAAATCATGTTTAATATTTTACTATTAATTTTAAATTATTCAAATAGTCTTACAAAGCTGTCAGAGCATGTGAGCAGAGCATAGCGTCACAAGAGGGTAGATTTTAACATTTTCAGCTCATATTATTTTTCTCTCTCGGCCAAAAACCGAAAATGCCATTTTCGACCGATATTTTTTTTTTTTTTGCATCCCTAATATAAACACTTCTAAAGGCTTGTTCTTGATCTACTGTCATGCATTGATTTTACCAATTATGTTAACTCCTGTTTTTCTCTTTGTTTTGTGCAGCGACGAGCTCCACTAAGCTGGAGGATCTGAGCTATCTTGATGAACAGCGAAACACCCCCCTGCGTACGTCCATCCGCCTGCCCTGGCACAACACCGGGGGCAGAGCTCCACACGACAAAGGTACGTCCACAATCCTATCATGCAGTTGTGTCTATGTGTTTGGTTTCTGCCAATGTATGTAAGAACCTCATGAAAAATCCCAGTCCCCTCAACGAGACTATTTTAGATTTTTATATATATATATATATATATATATATATATATACAGTTGAGGTCAAAAGTTTACACCCCCCCTTTCAGAATCTGCAATATGTTCATTATTTTACCAAAATAAGAGGGATCATACAAAATGCATATTATTGTTTATTTAGTACATACCCGCATAAGAAATTTACATATAGTCCACAAGAGAAAATAATAGTTGAATTTATGAAAACGACCCTATTCAAAAGTTTACATCCCCTTGATTCTAAATACTGTGTTTGTTTTTTTTGTTTTTTTGGTTTACAGATAGTTGTTCATGAGTCTCTTGTTTGTCCTGAACAGTTAAACTGCCCGCTGTTCTTCAAAAAAATTCTTCAGGTCCCACAAATTCTTTGGTGTTCCTGCATTTTTGTGTATTTCAACCCTTTCCAACAATGACTGCATGATTTTGAGATCCATCTTTTCAAACAACTGAGGGACTCTTATGCAACTATCACAGAAGGTTTGAACGCTCACTGATGCTTCAGAAGGAAACAATGCATTAAGAGCCAGGGGTGAAAACTTTTGAACAGAATGGAGATGTGTGCATTTTTTTTTTTTCCTAAATATCACATTTTTTTCATTTAGTACTGTCCTTTAGAAGATACTTGCATTTTTTTTTTTTTTTGCATCAGTGAGTGTTTGAACCTTCTGTAATAGTTGCAACTGAGAGTCCATCAGTTGTCCTCAGTGTGAAAAGATGGATCTCAAAATCATACAGTCATTGTTGGAAAGGGTTCGAATACACAAAAGTGCTGGAAAACTAAAAATAAATTTGGAACCTGAAGAATTTTTCTGAAGAACAGCAGGCAGTTTAACTGTTCAGGACAAACAAGGGACTTATAAACAACTATCACTAACCAAAAAAAAAATCATTCATTTTTTATGAATCCAACTATTGTTTTTTCTTGTGGACTATATGTAAACATCTTTTATGTGAAATATTTTATTCAGGTCATTACTAAATAAACAATAACATGCAATCACACATGATTTGTATGATTAATTGCAGATTTTCACCCCAAATGTGCATTACCTTCATGCAATAAATAAATAAAAAGGGCTTAATTATCTTTATGTAAAAAATATAATTTCTTATTTCTTAAATAATCTTTTACATTTTCTCTTTTTGTGGGATAAAATGTGACCTGTTTGGTGAGATTTACCCACAATGTTTTATTTTGCAATCAGTAAAACCTTTCCGTATAGATACGTTTACCCATTCAGGACTTAAATGTGATTAAGGAAATGCTCTCCATACACTTCCTGCGGTGAATGGAAGTGTTCTAAATGGTTAAGCCCATTAATAATGCAGGAGAACATATTTAAATACATGTTTTTTTCCCCCTCTGTCCATCTGTTTGCCTGTTTCTCTTACATAAACGCTGCTGTACCCTGAGGGTGGAGCTAATGTGTGTTCTGCAGGAGCTGCTGCGTGTGTGTCAGTGTTGAGCTGTTATTCTGACCTTGTTGAATGTTCTGATAAATAATGAGGAAAACATCAGAGGTTTGATTCAATCGCAGCCAGTGGCAGCAGAGATTCATCAGCTCTGATCAGTGCAGCATTCAGCTCCAGTGGTTTTTATTCCAGTTTTCGCAATCCATGTATCAGGTGTGTGAGGTTAGATAGATAGATTCAATTTCATCTGAAATGCAGTACCAGCATGCACATCTGTGCACATCTAGTTTATATATTTACATTTTTGGTGCGGTTAACCCAAAAAATCAATTATTAACTGAATAAAACTGGTGCATGACTTTTTGTGTACTTTTCAAGCACAAAATATTTATTTTGCGTCATAGAGTCACTACTATAAAAGTGTTCATATACAAAACTAATGTCGCAATATCAGTAACGCACATGGCCATGTCTGTTTTTATTTGCACAAACAGCTACTAAAAGTGATGAAAGTCTGTAATATAATGTCACAGCACTATATTCCAGCATCCCATTATGGCTTCTTTATGCTCTTTCACACATATTTTGTCTCATGTACAATAAAATCTCACTTTGGGGTGACATTGAGGGTGTTTAAAACGCACATTTGACAAGTTTAACTGTCAGCAGTCTTAAAAACCAATGATTATGTGATCTTTTATCGCATTTGAAGCAGTAAAAGCTTTATTATTAAGTATAGCCTTCATTCTAAAGTCACGTCAGTGGCTGACTAAATCAGGACATGTGAAGGTAAAGCCTAAACTAAGAAACAACACTTTAGTTTGGTTTGCATATGAGTAAACATACATGTTTTGTGTGTTTTTGCAGCCCGATTTGCTCCGTACAAGCCCACTGACATCATGCTCAAGCCGCTGCTGTTTGAGGTTACCAGCATCACCACTGACTCTGTGTTCGTGGGCCGTGATTGGCTGTTCCAGCAGCTGGAGGACGACCTGAGGCCCAGCGAATCGGGCGAGAGCCCTGGCTCCATCATCGTGGGCAACGTGGGCTTCGGCAAAACCGCCATCATCTCCCGTCTGGTGGCCCTCAGCTGCCATGGTGGCCGTATGCGACAGATCGCATCCAACAGCCCGAGCGCATCTCCAAAAAGTACGTTTTGTACGTTGTTTGATAACACGCCTGTTTCAAAACATTGTGCATGAAACGCAATGAGAAAAAATATTGTGTAAAACGTTACCTTTCTTACCTAAGTTGTTGCATTTATTAATGCATTTGAAAGAGGATTCTTCTCACGAAGGCTACATTTATTTAATTGAAAAACACTGTAAAATACAGTAAAATTGTAAAACATTTTTACAATTTAAAACAACTATTTGCTAGCTCTGAAGATAGGCTACTTGCCTTACAGACATGAAAAATATGTGAAATGTTTACTATTAAATGAACCAATTCAAACCCAGGACACCATTGACTCTTCCTCTTTCATTTTATTCAAGTTTGACATCAACTTATCAGGGTTCGTACGGTCATGAAAAACCTGGAAAAGTCATGGAATTTTAAAATGGCAATTTCCAGGCCTGGAAAAGTTTTGGAAAATTAAATTAACCCACAAAGTTTTGGAAAAGTCATGGAAATTTGTTTCACCATCTCTGTATATTAGAATATTGCTGATAATTTTGTTTAAATTCCAGTTAACGAGCGCACAAACGGTCACGTGATCGGTCGCGCGGGGTAACCAGTCTATGGGGGTAACGGCGACTCGCAGTTTTGTATCAAATGTAAGGCCATAAAAGTTATAAATATTTAAAATGGTAAAAGAAAAGTCTTGATTATAATTTAAGAGGTCTTACAGTTGGGGACGGAAAGACGATCGCGATAGGGTTGGATAAATCTTCAAAAAGGCAATGATGTCATTGAATAAATATGTGCACTGCACGTTTCAAAGTCAAAACGCTGCACGGATGTCTATATATGAAAATGTATCTGAAGGGAACAGACTGTCCTCAGAAACGTGTTGCATGTTCATTTCTTGTCTGACAAAACAGCGTAAATGCTGATTTGTGTACAGCTGTTACTAGGGAAACTAATATTTCAGCGCTCCTAAAGCGCCCCCTAGTGACAAAGAATTATTTTTATTTCCATTTTTTTTCCAGGTTTTTATGGTCAAATTATTGCAATTATCTATATATCTTATATATATATATATATATATATATATATATATATATATATATATATATATATAAACATTTTTGATTAAAATTTAAACTCCTATCTGATTTTCAATTTTTAAAAAAAAAAAAAAGGTATTTTTTATTTGGGCTAGTTAAATTAATTTTCGGGCTCCCAAAATCTGATGAGTGCCTGCCCAAAGGGCTACCAGAGATTTTGACATTTTGCGACCCCTGAGCCGTCAATGACTCCCTGTCACTGACACTGCGCTCCGCTTAACTTGGAACTGGATGTTTTCTCTCTCTCTCTCTCTCTCTCTCTCTCTCTCTCTCTCTCTCTCTCTCTCTCTCTCTCTCTCTCTCTCTCTCTCTCAACCAAACCCTGTTCTGGCGTTGCACAAACTGCATGGCTATTATAAGGGTATGAAATGTGTGTGTGTGTGTGTGTGTGTGTGTGTGTGTTTTTTTATTGTGGACAATTAAAAGGTCTCCACAATCTGCTTTTGTAGAAATATAGTATATTTCGTGCTACAGCGCACATTCTGTCAGATACAATTCTGGTGCCTCCATGTCAATACACTGTACAACGCACAAAGCACACGTACGTTTGCAAGATGTCTGTTAAAGATCTATTGATCTGGAAAGCATCTGCTGTGTACAAACGTCTGGCAGACGTCTGTAAGATGTCAGTTTTACATACATTCTGAATCACAAACATCTAATAGAGGTCTATTTGACATCTGATAGGAAACGTCCAATAGACATATTGCAGATGAGCAAACTACGTCTTGCAGATGTAAATGCAGACGTCAAATAGACATCTCCCCATTTTTTTAGATGCTCCTAATTTTTTGAAGTTGGGAGCGCCAGTGCTACCAAGTAAAAAAGTTAATTTCGAGCCCTGATACATATACATTTCATGAAACATTAAGTCATGAATATTTACTTAAAGTCATGGAAAAGTCATGGAAAAGTCATGGAATTTTACTGGTAAAAATGTGTATGAACCCTGACTTATAGACATCAACTATTCATTATAAACAATATAACAAGGGAAAACTACAAAATATAAAAGAATATCTGTTTTCTGATAATTTTTTTGTAAAAAGTGTATAGGGTCACTAGAGACCCAAGGTGTGTAATAGTGTAAGTACATTTTATGTGTGCAAAATTATGTAAATATCTGATGACTCAATACGTGCAGTTCAGTTTTATTCAACTAGGTGGCACTGTTTAAGTAAGGGATAATGTACTGGCAGCCGGTAGTTATCGCAGATGTCTCAACTGACCAATCAGAATCAAGCATTCCAAAGAGCCGTGTAATAATAGACAATAATGATGTGATGTTTCACTCATAACTATTGCAGCAAAACAACAAAAGAATATCATCAGCAAAAATGTAACTTGTTTGAATGCCTTTACTGCAGAGCAATTACTGTATGCAATAAAAAATAAATTTCATTGACATTTGATGGTGAATGTTGTGAATAAGCTGCCAGCAATCAAAATATTGACTTTGAAGTCATTAAAAATGATCGTTTTTAAGAATATGTTTGAGATTGGAAGTGCGCTCTGAGGATGACGGCTATGGTAAAATCATTTGCTCAAATTGAACCCTTCTAAGTTTCAAAAGGTAACGAAATATGCTTTATTTTATTCTTCTGTAATTGTTTTTAAAATATCAAGAGAGGTTTTTTGCAGTTGCAGAAGTTAGAGATCCATCTGTGCTGAATATATAGGTCTGGGTCGCTACGGACCTGAATATGTAATAATGATTGGCGAAACATTCATGTATTTAAGAGTTAAAAGGTCCTTGCTGAGTAATACATTACTTTTAAAAAAAAATTAAATGCTAATATATTTTAATCTCAACTGAACAATAATAACAAATAAAAATAAATAGTACAAAATTCTTGAAAAAAAAATCAAAAGGTCATATTTGTGTTTTTAATTGCTTGAAAAATAAATTGCATGTTTAAACGTTGATTTTCATGCATAGTTGTAAGAAAGTGTGTGAGAGAAAAGGCACTTGTAAATTTTGTTGCAGTTTTCAACACAATATTCATAATAATCATGCCAATTTTAAAATTTAAATAAATTGCCTGCTGTTCTTTAGAAAAATCCTTCAGGTCCCACAAATATTTTGTTTTTTTCTGTATTTTTGTGTATTTGTACTCTTTCCAACAATGACTGTATAATTTTGAGATCTATCTTTTCCCACTGAGGACAATTGAGGGACTCATATGCAACTATTACAGAAGATTCAAACACTCACTGAAAAAATCATGCATTAAGATGAATTTGAATTAAAAATGATATTTAGGGAAAATTATACACATTTCCGTTCTGTTCAAAAGTTTTCACCCCCAGCTCTTAATGCATCTTTTTTTATTCTGTTCCTTTTTCTGTGACAGCAAATGCAATATAAGTCCATTTAATGTTATTGTTAATCATGTCAATCATGCCAATTCACAAATTAAAAATTAAAATATATATATATATTTTTTAAATGCAAATAAAATTCATTTTAATATAAAAAAAACAAATAATTTCCGATTTTAAACTTATTTTAAAATGCTAAAAATATTCCCTGTCCATGATCTTAACTCATCTTCTGTATACTCTGAGATGTGTATTGATGTTTGACTCCTCTCAGTAGAATTGCAGCAGCTGGCGTTATTTGTGCTCATCTGGATATTTATCTGTCTCATGTCCAGGTGGGGAGCCGAGTTCAGATCTGCCTCTGAGTCAACCGCCTCAGCCGACCCCTCCGCCCAGCGCCACCAACACCCTGCGATCCAGCAGCTGTCCCAGCACACCTGAGCTGCAGCGGCGCCGCGAGGAGGCCGTCAAACGCCTGGCTGCCAAGGTAGACGCACAAACCTTTTCATGATGCTTTTATTAATCCAAAAGTCCATAATGATGCTTCCTCCAGTGAAAAAGTCAATCTTTGTTGTCCTCTCACATCAAAATCCACCTACATATTTGTTCAGAACTGCTTTGGACTGTAAATGGTGCTTGATCTGTGCAGATTTCTCACCTGATTCAAAGAATGTAATATTATAGATGGATTTGTTTCTTACAAATGTGCAGCTTTTCACTTCACAGGATGTTAGTTGTTGGACTGGAGTGGTGTGGATTTAATTGTGTTGTGAAAGTGTTTTAACCCTTAAAGACCTAGACCCTTTTTGGGCCACCTGACGCACCTGTACTTTTCTTTGTTTTTTTCAGACCTGTTCTAGCAGTCAGCATCAATTGCCATATATCATTATAAACAGGAGAACTTGAACTTTATGTCTAGTTATTTAAAAAATCCCAATTTTCCTTTTGTTTTCTCTAAAAATGAGTGAATTTCTAGAATTTTAGAAAAAAGGCTAGCAACAATTGGGTGTTTTACTCAAACAAAAACTCTCGAAGTTTGGATTTTTTTCCTTAGAAATTTGTATTTAGGTGTTTTACACTTCCAAATAAAATTTTGTCTGTTTATAACATTCCCCAAGCAAGTTATAACCATTTATTACACTATTATTATAGGCGCTTTTCAGTGAAAAACAGGCCCTAAAAAATAGACCTGTCCAAAAATGTTTCAGGAGCAAAGTCATAGCAGATACAGTGTTATATAATAGCAAAACACAGTAAAAAAGTTACTTTTTCAGATAAATATGTGACCCTGGACCACAAAACCAGTCTTAAGTCGCTGGGGTATATTTGTAGCAATAGCCAAAAATACATAGTATAGGTCAAAATTATTGATTTTTCTTTTATGCCAAAAATCATTAGGAAATTATGTAAAGATCATGTTCCATGAAGATTTTTTGTAAAATTCCTACTGTAAATACATCAAAATGTAATTTTTGATTAGTAATATGCATTGTTAAGAACCTAACTTGGACAACTTTAAAGGTGTTTTTCTCAGTATTTTGATTTTTTTGCACCCTCAGATTCCAGATTTTCAAATAGATGTATCTCGGCCAAATATTGTCCTATCCTAACAAACCATACATCAATAGAAAGCTTATTTACTGAGCTTTCATATGATGTATACATCTCAGTTTTGTAAAATTTAACCTTATGACTGGTTTTGTGGTCCAGGGTCACATATATTCTAAATCTGAGTATAAACAATAAACACGAACAATGTAGGAAGTAGTGAAAACACAAATTTGTTGTCTTGTGCAAAAATATAAACAGTCCAAATTATTCACAAACTACACACAAAATGAAAGGGAAATATACAGAGTGCAACAAAAAAAATAGTGCAAATAATCTTTACAAACTATATAAGAATTAGTTACATAATATAACAACCAAATAGATGGATCTGCTGGCTATAGTCTGCGTCGGAAACTATTTTACCGGGACATCGCCTGGTGAAGCGATTATCCGATATGTACTGCTGTTTCATCCTTGTTTTTGGTTTGTGTTAAGTCAAAGAGCTCTGTCGTGAGTATTTCTGTGCTTTTTCAAAGAGTGCTGTCATGCAAATGTGTTATTTTGCGTTTGTTTTCATGCAAGATGTGCTTTACTTTCACTTTGCGTTTGTTCAGATTTCCAAAGAAACATTCTAATCGGTGGTTCAAAAGACCAAAACCTGTGTTTATTGGTTGAATTGATGACAGTTTGAACCAATCTGGGCACGGGGGTGGGACTTAGCATCAACAATCATTTTGTTTGGCTCAGAGGAACCAAATGCATTGGTTTGATCTGACGAATCAGTGCTGAGGAAATGTGATGACGTAATCATGCTCACTACGGAGCCGGTTCAAAAGTTCTTAAACATTTAAGAACAATAGTTATTTTTGGCCGCGGGCAGCTGTCTCGGTCTTTGAGGGTTAATAGCGTAAATCTCGTTTAAACTTTAGTAGAATAAACAGTGTTAGGATTGATACGATTTATTTCAGTGAATCACTTCACACAGTCTCATTTAAAGAATCAATTCAAATCAAAACTCGGATTCAGCGATTCATTTGCATCGTCACTCTGGCATTTTTATGCATTTAAAAGTAGCCTATATCTGTTTGTAAATGTTGACCCTGTGACTTATTGCATTGGTGCATGTAATTGAAAGCTACAAAATATCCATACGGTTGGTTGGAAGACATTTTTGACTCCAACCCAGCCATGCTATAATTTCCTACATTTTCTCTAAAATGAGCTTTACGCTGAGTGAATGTTGGCCGACCTCATGAAGCTTGTGTTTCACAACTAATTCATGCACATTTACCCATAATCAAACAAAACAAAGCCTGAAATCCAATCTATGTTGATCTGACACATTCCAGCATTGATTGTTGATTAGTAGATGAACTGTGTGGACACTGGACTGAATCCTCCCACAGAAAATGTATCTGGTTTGAGCTTCCTGTATGTATAGGGTGTTTCAGTCTTGTGTTGGAGTGGGCGGCTCTCAGCTGCGATCCTAATGAAAGCGCACAGGTGTGCTGCAGCCGAATCACAGGTGCAGGATCATGACCTCTTGCTTGATCTACAGTGCTGACAGTGTCTTATGTAAGATGTGTATGTTGATTATTTCTTAAATTATCTGGGTATTTCATATTTTGCATGATGCTCCAAAAAGAAAAACCACGCATTAAGAGCTGAGGGGTGAAAACTTTGTGAATTTAAAGATCAGGGTGAATTTAACTTATTTTGTCTTCTGGGAAACATGCATCTTCTGTAGCCACTAAAGGACAGTGCTAAATGGAAAAAAATATGATATTTAGGGAAAATAAGAATAATATATACATTTCCGTTCTGTTCAAAAGTTTTCATGTTTTCATTCAAATGCAATATAAGTAAATTTAATGTTATTGAGAGCCTCTCAAAGTAAATCCATCTACTAAATATTTGCTATGTATATATTGCATGCAATATATTGTTTTATGAGAATACTTTTACAGATCCATTTGTATGGCATTTTAAAATGCTTTTTTGGATTATCATACTAGGATATTGGCTGTTTATTAGTATTTACAAAGCACATATTAATGCCTTATTCTGCATGACTGTATTTTAGGTTAAACAACTGCCTTACTAACTATATAGATCATGTTAACTACTCAAACTTTCACATTTTGGTTTAATTTGCATGCATATGCAAATTAATGCATGCAAAATGTGGTGCATTTTCTTTGTGTAAAAGCGTTTTGCAAAATAAAAATGTTTACATCATAACAATGTAACAATGTTATATAAAAACGTCAACAAAATATCCTGTCTGTGCTTGACAAAACAAAAAATGTAATTACATTTATTTTAATAATAATAAAAATAATATAACAATTTACTTAAATTTCTTCCAAACAAAACACATACAATATATTAAATTTTATTTTGTTTTTTTATTAATGCTTATTTTAAGGGCCTATTGTACTATAGTTACTATTAACTAGCATGCATGTTACCAGGATATTGGCCTTTTATTAGTATTTTCAAAGCACATATTAATGCCTTATTCTGCATGACCTGATTTTAGGTCCTTAAACAACTCCCTTACTAACTATATAGATCATGTTAACTAGTCAAACTTTCACCTTTTGGTTTAATTTGCATGCATATGTTTCATATGCTCACTTATCATTAGGATAAGCACAATTTTTCAAAACGTCTTTCCTGTCTGTGCTTGACATTGCAATCTGACCACTTACATTACAGACCAAAAGTTTGGACACACCTTCTTATTCAAATGAATGAGAAGGTGTGTCCAAACTTTTGGTCTGTACTGTATATTTTTCTGTTTATTAAAGTTTTTACTCTACATTTGTGCAGTTTTCAGTGGGTTAGTGATACTTTTTAAATATATATAAATTAATAAATTAATATTTTTTAAATGTGTTTTTATACAAAAACTGCTTTTTTTATGTAAAATTCACTTTCTAAAAGACCCACATTTCTAACTGTAATTCATGGGGATAGCATGGATAATTTCACATGGTTTAGTGTAAGATTTTTGCCCATCTTTTGGAAAATCCAGTTTTAAAAGTAAAAAAAACAACTACAAATAACTTTTACCAGTAGGTGGCTGCAGAGCTCCACTATTTGCTATTTGACCACCTGAAAGATATTTTTTCACAAGTTTTTCAGTTGAATTTATATCTACAGTACAGACCAAAAGTTTGGACACACCTGAATGAGAAGGTATGTCCACACTATTGGTCTGTACTGTATATAAATGAAAAACTATATTCTTGTGACCTTCTGTCAGGCATTTATTATAAAATGCTCTTATTTTTCATTTGCAGTGACTCATTCGGTGTCCTCAGATGATTTCAGATGAGTTTTGTTCATAGAAGTAGGCTTTATGCAACTGCAAAGTGAACAAAGTTTCTAATTGACTAACTGAAAATTGAATTATTTTTTCAATTAGGTGTAGTTTTTTTGCTTTCACATAGATTTTGCAGACAGCCTCAGACAGTCACGTAGCTGGTTTTAGCGCAGACTGACTGGTGATTCATGTGTCTTGTTTGAAGAGCACATGCAGTTGTGCAGTAATGCTGCTAATGGACTGTGATGAATATGTGCTAATGTCAGAGTTTTAATGGAGGACCTGCGCTTCAGTCTGATGCTCTTTCTCCTCAGACTGATATGTTTATGGTGAATGATGAAGAATTACATCAGATGCTGTTGCTTTGTGTTTTGAGACTTCAAGAGCATAATTCAAAACTGAATTTAAAATGCGTTAAAGTTCTGATTCCTGATTTCGAATTCGAATTAAATTTGAATTGTAGCAAACAGGGTGCAGAAATGTTTGGGGTCAATACGATTTTTTAAAATGTTTTAATGATAAAAAAAAGTAATATCTGCTCTTCAAGGCTGCATTTATTTGATCAAAAATACAGTAAAAACAGTAATATTGTGAAATAATATTACAATTTAAAGTAACTGTTTTCTATGTATGTATATATTAAATTGCAATTTATTTCTGTATTTTAAAGCTGAATTTTCAGCATCATTACTTTAGTCTTTAGTGACACGATTGTTTAGAAATCATTCTAATATGCTGATTTTCAGAATTATTTGATGAAAAAAGATCAAAGAAATTGTATTTATTCCAAATTTAATTTTAAATTTTATTTAAAATCTTGACCCAGATAATAAAATTTGATTTTATTTATTTATTTATTTTATTATTATTTTTTTTTTATTTTATTCTATAGATGCATGTGTCCAAAGAAACATTGCATTGCATTACATTCAAGCTGTACATATGTTTTTGCATTAAATAAAATAAAATCTTAAAAACTTAAACAGAATTACTACAATTAAAAGTAACTGTTCTCTCTCTCTCTCTCTCTCTCTCTCTCTCTCTCTCTCTCTCTCTCTCTCTCTCTCTCTCTCTCTCTCTCTCTCTCTCTCTCTCTCTCTATATATATATATATATGTATGTATATATTAAATAGAAATTTATTTCTGTTTTTAAAGCTGAATTTTCCACATCGTTACTCAAGTCTTCAGTGTCACATGATCCTTCTGAAATTTTTATTTTATTTTGTTTTGTTTTGTTTTGTTTTGTTTTGCACATTTCCAGGAGCTCAAATTTATGACCTCTACCATTTGAACAAAAGGGTTTTATTTTATTTATTATTATTTTACTTTATTTTATTTTTCTTCAATAATGAAAACATGAAGTTTGTATTCTATATACAAATCCTATTTTTTTAAATATTATTAATTTTATTTAACTTTTTTTTGCAACAGTAAAAAAATTAAATTTATAAAAATTAATTCTTAGAATTATTACAATTTAAAGTAACTGTTTTCTATGTTTGTATATATATGTATATATATATATATATATATATATATATATATATATATATATATATAAAATTTTCAGCATCATTACTCCAGTCTTCAGTGGCACATGATCCTTCAGAAATCATTCTAATATGATGAATTTTAGAATTCTTTGATTAAAAAAATATCAAAGAAACTGTATTTATTTGAAATATAAATCCTTTGTAACATTATACATGTCTTTACTGTCACTTTTGATCAGTTTAACATGTCCTTTCTAAATAAAAGTATTAATTTCTTTCAAAAAATGTCTTACTGACCAGTAACTTGCTCGAAAAGAATCATTAATATGTAAAAATATCATATCTGTGCAGCAGGTCCTGCAGTGCGAATGCAGCGTTAGGTTCCTCATTAGCACTCGTTGTGTGAAGCGAGAGAATCCCGGCGATGCCGTCTTGTGTTTTTAGGATGTGTGTTGCTTCAATATGTCTGATTCTGCTTTTGAAGTTCATAGAGTAGGGACTGGAGCGATGCCAGCGCTGTTGTTTGGAACGGCGTGTTTCAGCCTTTTGAAATGCAGAGGACTGAAGTTGCGATGGCGTGAACCCAACGACCCGCTTTCTTCTCAGTGTTGCTGAACTCAGTGGCAGCTCAAGTCACGATCTCTGCATTAAATCTGTGAATAACTAAACTAGTCCTGCTTCAGTGACCTGCTCTATATTGATCAAGCCTTTTGAAAGTCATGATTGTTTTGTGTAACATTCTTTGAGCAGTTGTAATGGCGAGGTCACTCTAAACAATATGCATATGAGCAACAGGATTTGTTGCCAAGGGCTTTGGTTATGAGTAATACAAAAGTAACAGATAATAATACATTAAAATGAGTGCAATATTTTATGCTTAATTTAATTTAAATTTTTTTTTTTTTACTGCATTAGATTCAAGTTATACATAAGTTTGTGCATTCCCTGGGACTTAAACCCACAAACCTATGGCCTCTACCAACTGAACAAAGGGATTTTATTTATTTTTTTATTTATATATATATATATATTTTTTTTTTTACTTTATTTTTTTTTCTTCAATAACAAAAATGAAGTTTGTATTCTATGTACAAATTTAAAAAAATATATTTTTTATTTATTTTATTTAATATTATTTATTTTTCTGCAACAATAAAAGCACAAATTTTGTAGAACTTGAAACAATAGTTTAGATTTTAAACCAAGATAATAAAATAAAATCAGGAGTTTAAATCTTTATTTTATTTTATTTTTCCGCAACAGTAAAAGCACAAATTTTGTATTATATGTAGAAATTAAAGCAAGAGTTCAGGTCCTCTATTATTATATTTTTAATTTTATGTTTTATTTTCTTTTTCTGCAACAACAACAACAAAATAATAATAATAATATAATTTGTAAATAAAATCGTAAAAATTTGTTAATAAAATAAATTCTTGAATCAAGAGTTTACATCTTTATTTTATTTTATTTTATTTTATTTTAAAATGTATTATTTTATTATTTATTTTATTTTATTTTCATTTTTCTGCAACAATAAAATCACAAATTGGACAACAAGAGTTTATTCTTATCTTATAATTTTATATTCTATTTTTTTGCAAGAATAAAAAAGGCAAATTACATTTTTTTTAATTAAATCTTGAACTAAGAGTTTAAATCTTTATTTTATAATTTTATTTTTACTTTATTTTATTTTCCTTCCCTTCAATAATAAAAACATGACTTTTTTATTCTATGTACAAATCCTCTATTTTAAAAACATATTATTAATTTGATCATTTATTATTTTATTATTCAAGAGTTTAGATCCTCTATAATTTTTATTTTATTTTATTTTATTATTTTTATTTAAATTTTTCTGCAGCAATAAATTGTAATAAATAAATAAATAATTCTTGAACCAAGAGTCTCTTTATTTTATTTTATATTTTTATTTTATTTTATTTATTTTTTTACTTTATTATATATTTCTTCCCTTCAATAATAAGAAAATGAAGTTTGTATTCTATGTACAAAACCTCTATTTTAAAAATCTATTATTTATTTTATTTTTTGTTATTTCATTTTATTTTATTTGCATTGTTCTGCAACAATAAAAGCTCAAATTTAATTTATTTTTATTTTATAATTTTATTTTTAATTAATTTTTTCAGCAACAATTAATTTTTTTAAAATAAATAAATAAAGTAAATGAATAAAATCTTAAACCAAGATAATAAAATAAAATCTTGAACCAATATTTAATTTTTTAATTTAATTTAATTTAATTTAATTTAATCTAATTTTATGAAAACATCTCAAATATATGACATAAAATTGAAGATGAATTAAAAGGAATTAAACATCCATTCATCTGATTTAGCAGCTTTTAGTGATTCAGATGACTGGATACTGACAGTTTCACCAGTTTGGTGTTACATATGCAACATGTACAGTACAGTATTATTAATTTGATCGCTCTATGCCATCACAGCTTGTTTTCTAAAGGTAAAGGTACAGATTATTTTAGAAAGATGTTGACAAACTGGCTCTTTTAATGGCGACGTAAGATTCTGGAGTGACATGAGACTAGGGTGTGTTACAGAAATTCGTGGAATATTGCATTTGATCTCCCAGGGACCTGAAGCGCAGTACCGTGGGTTTGAGTCGAGCTCGGTGCATCTCCGTCTTAATAGGCCGAGCTGTCCTCTGTCAAACACAATGTGAACTAAATGATGTATCAAGCATGTTTCCCGGGGGACCTGCCGTCCCTCGCGTGTTACCATGGCAACAGGTGAGCAGGGTGGTCATTTGGTCGCGTTTAAAGAGAATCGCACCCACGTGGGCGCAGCAGACAGCGGCAAATTACACATCCACAGATAAGACAAAAGCACTTCATTAGAGGCTCATCACTAATCAGTTTACAGCGGAATGCTATGTTTTTAACAAACCAGCGTGTGGCGTTTGGCAGATCAAATTGGGTGTATTCCAATCAATCCCTGCATGCATCAGTCACATAAGCGCAAGCTGATTAGTGGAGCTCTCTCTATTAGTTTGTTGACTGATTCATTTGTGTATTTGCAGTTGGTGCTGTGTTGATGGAGAATTGATTAACTTTATCTTTTAATACCTGTTTGCAATTATACACGCAGGCGCTAAATCCTCTTCACACACCATATTGACTTACAGCACATTCTGCCTAAGAACTCACCACTTAGACAGGAAACGGCTGCACATCTGCATTATATTATATTATATTATATTATAGTTTATTATAGTATATTATATTATATCCTTCATTTTTTTTTCTTTTTTAATATCTACTTTCACTCAGATACTTTACATTTTAGAAGTAAAATGGGTTGCACAAATTGTTTTATTTAAATTCTACAATCATATTATATTATGATATGATATTATATATTATATTAGATTATTATTATTTTATCCTACATTTTTTCTTTTTTTAATATCTACTTTCACTCAGATACTTCACATTTCACATTACATACAGTATAAAATGAATTTAGAATATTTATATATATATATATTCTCAATTTATTTTTTTCGTTTTTTATTGTGTGTTTTCATATTTAATTTAGTTTAATTTCCTTTAATTTAATTAAAATGTATTTTTAATTTTATTTTACCACAGAAAAAGAAAACCAGGATAAAATCATTGTAAACTCATCTGAATTTACTTAATTTACTTATGTTCCCTTTGTTTTCTTTTAATATTTTATTATTACTTTATTATTACTTATTATTATTATTATATTTTACATTTCTGAGCAAATGCATAAAGTAAACATTATGCAAAAATTAATATATAAGGATACATATAACAGAATTACATATTGCACATAATTAAATTATATATTCTATTATATTATGTGCTAGATCCACTATTATACCATATATATTTATTTATTCATCAATTATATATTTTTCATATTTTATTTTACTTTACGACAGAAAAGTATATTATATTATATTTATTATATTATATATTTCAGAGCAAATGCATAGAGTAAACATGGCAATATATCTATATATAAATATTTTTTTTTTGTCTTTGCCATGTTTACTCTATCCATTTTGCTCGCAAATATAATATAATATTATATAAATGACCCAATAATTATATTACATATAAATAAGTTCACATTGATTTTCCCCTGGTTTTCTTTTCTGTCGTAAAGTAAAATAAAATATGAAAAATACATAATAGAAGAATAAATAAATATATATGGTATAATAGTGGATCTAGCACATAATATAATATATAATTTAATTCTGTGCAATATATAATTCTGTTACATGCATGCTTATATAATATTTTTTTATGTTTACTTTATCCATTTGCTCAAAAATGTAAAATATAATAATAATTATAAGTAATAATAAAGTAATAATAAAATATTAAAAGAAAACAAAGGTAACATAAGTAAATGAATGTTAAATTAAATTAAATATGAGAATACACAATAAAAAAAAAATGGACCTAAACATTATATTATAATATTATATAATATATACACCATAATGCCATTTTTGGCTACATGGTTGCTGTCAGAAGCAGTGCAGCTTTGTGTAATTTATATTATATCCTTCCATATTTTTTTTCCTCTTGAATATCTAATACATTACTCAATACATCACATTTCAAAAGTAAAATAGGTTGCACAAATTGTTTTATCTTAATTCTATAATTATATTACATTTTAATTTAATTTATGTAGAGGTGGTTTATAAAAAATAATTGGGCGGAAATAATAGAGTTCACCATAATGGACAATTGTGGAAGAAATAATAAATATCTGAAAAGCTGTAGACTGTCCAAAAGTTCTAAGTATTGATTATTTAAAAAATGAACAAAGCAGAATGTACTGTTCTGCTCCTGGTTTGGTTGCTAAATGTCTCAATGCACAGATTTCTTATTCCTGTCTAAAGCCTGCGTGATGATTGTCTAATCAGCGTGTGGAAGGGTCGAGAGAAATGCACAGCAATCAAGAGATTGAGCCAGTTAAAGTGCGCTTTGGAGTGTTGGCTCAAAGCGAGTGAGTTAATGGTCCCTCCACCTGAAGCAGCTTTAGATTGATGCTCTTTTCCCAGACCTCATCTCAGGGTGAGAACTGTGCCGTTCCTATTAACCCCACCTGTCCAAATGGGAAATATCCCCATCTGTTAAACACAGCTTTCAATAATAAATCAGGACAAATTAAGAGGGTTCCTCAGAAGGTCTCTGCCAGGTTTCCTCACTCCGGCCAAACAAATCGTGAGCATCACTCCTGTGAACTCTGCGCTTAGGACATCGCTTCACTTCAGAGAGAAATATTTCATTTAGTAGATTCTCTTAGATCTGATACCTCCTTTGGGTATGTCAGATTTATTTATTTTTTAATTAATTTTTTTTATTTATTTTTTTTAACGAAAGAAGCCAACTGAGGTCGAGCATTCTGTTACCACAGAAAATTTTTATTTTTAGGCATTTTTAGGTATTTTTGAGTCCCTTTTAATTAAGGTCAACTCTGAATTTACTTCAAATGTTCCCTGTTGTTTTCTTTTGATGTTCCTCATTTAATGATCTCTGTCCATCTGTGTTCGGATCCGGGTGTTTTTATCCATCAGGCTGCTGAAGTTTTATCATTTGTAGCTCTAGGATGACTCGATGGCAGTGATGGGTCAGAACGGCTCTCATTTGTGAGCTGCATTATTTGTCAAGTGCAAACAGTGGCATGATATTGGGCTTCAGTGTTAGATCAACGTGGATTGAGAGGAGCTCCTGAAGGGCTCACAGAGCTCATGCTGTTCTGTTATGAGCTTCAGTTCTGCAGCCAATAATGACAACCTAGTTATAAAGACCAAAAGTTTTAAAAAGAGTTTGATCTGTCAGATTCCAAGCTGTGCTTGTGCCGACTGCAACTGTTTAGGCAATAAAAAATGATATATTATATTATATTATATTATATTATAATGTTTAAATCCATTATTGTTTATTTTATTTTATTTTATTTTATTATTTTATTTTATTTTATTTTATTTTATACCACGGATAAAGAAAGCCAGGGCAAAATTATTGTAAACTCATTGGAATTTACTTAAAATGTCCCCTATTGTTTTCTTTTAATATTTGTTGTGCATCAACAATATTTTATTTTATTTATTTTATTTTATTTATGTTTAAATCCTTTATTGTTCATTTTATTTTATATTTTATTTTATACCATATATAAAGAAAGTCAGAATACAATCTCTTTTATATTATAATTGTTTAATTTTATTTAATTTTATTTGATTTGATTTTATACCACATATGAAAAAAGCCAGGATAAAGTTATTGAAAACTCATTGGAATTTACTTAAGATGTGTGCATCAATTATATTATATTATATTATATTATATTATTTAATTTATTAAATTTTAATTAATTTTATTTTATTTTATTATTTTATTTTATTTTGATATTCTTGTCAGTATTTTCATAAACTTGGTCCATGATAATTGTCAGCTATATATACAGTGTATTGTTATATTGGTGCATCTAAATGACAATGATAAATGCTTATTTTGAGGAAAAACTGTGGAGAACATGCAATTTTTTTTATTATTTTACATAAAATATTTATTTTGAGTTCTTTTGACTACAAATTCAATTTGGTTGAAAAAAATGTTCCTCTGATTAGGAAAAAAAAAACATTTCAGCGCATATTCATAGAGTAAATTTGGAAATATACATTAAATATATTTTATAAATATATTATATTATATTGCATTTTATTATTTTATTTTCTTCTAAACAGTACTTCCATGGATTTGCTTTCAATTAATATTTTATTTTACCAAAATACATCACTTTTTGGAAGTAAATTGTGGTGCAAATGTTTTTTCATATTGATTTAAATATTCCATAATTATTTTATTTATTAATTATTATATTTGTAGGTGTTTTTTCTTACTTATTTGGACAAGATAATTATCAGCTGTATGTATTATATATATTATTTTTTTTACATATTGGTGCATATAAATTTATTTGGTGAAAAAGTGTGGAGAACATGCTTTTTTTAACTAGATTTTTACATTATTTTACTTCTTACATTAAACATTTTCAATCTATTTCACCTGTATGACTGTTTGAAATAATTGTTCCTCTGAAAAGCCATTTCAGTGCAAATGCATAGAGTAATCATGGCAATATATTACACATTGTATATAAATAACAGCAAATATTGCATGATTTGAAATGTAATTTCAATGAATATGAAGTTTCTAAGACAGTCTCTCTGTTTGTGGTTGTCTCTTCAGGTGGTGGCGTATCATTACTGCCAGGCTGATAACACATACACATGTCTGGTTCCTGAGTTTGTGCACAGCGTGGCTGCTCTCCTGTGCCGAGCGCATCAGCTGACCGCGTACAGAGAGCTGCTGTTGAAAGAGCCGCACCTACAGAGCATGCTCAGTCTGCGCTCCTGTGTTCAGGACCCCATGGCTGCCTTCCGCAGGGGCATCCTTCAGCCGCTCATCAACCTACGCAAAGGTACGCAAACATAAAACCAACACTTTGTCATTGCATTTTGTTTTAAGAAATTTTACCCATTTGCACTGGGGAAAAAAAAAAATTTTTTGCAGTGTGATCAGAAAGAAAACAATGGCACTTACACAGTCCTTGCATGCATTTCACTCAGAAATACACCACATTATATGATAAAAATGGTTTGCAAATGTCATTTCTTGTTGATTTTAATTCTTTAAAGGGGTCATCGGATGCAAAACTCACTTTTCCATGTTGTTTGAACATTAATGTGTGTTGACAGTTGGTGTACACAACCACCCTACAATGATAAAAATACACCCAGTGGCATTTTTTAATCTTTAAAGGTACTATCCCCTTTTTAAAATCAGGCCATTCTCAGCTTCTTGTCGATGTGACAGAGGCCACTCCCACGATAGTTGATTGACATGAGCGCCTTACCTTAGACCCGCCCTCACCGAGCTGCAGGTGAAGACAAGAATGTCTCTGATTGAGCGATTGAGGTGTTCTGTTGTTGGATGTAATAATGAACATAGCAGTAGTCATTTACTCCCGACATCTGAGCCGCTGAAGACGCTGAGGATTAACATTACTTTCATTTTTGAAAGCAAAGCACCGATCCCAATCTACATATGCATCTGTGTTCGTGCGAATCATTCGTGATGTAGCTTCACCCACAGCAGAATTGAGTGTAAGGGGTTTTTATGCATCTTTGCAAATGGCCTTTCTTAATAATGTGCTTGTTAGCAAGTTTTGCCGCTAACATTGGCTAAATGCGGCTAAAGTAAACATTACGGCTCATCATCCCACAGCAGAGAGGGGCGGGGCGAGCAGAGCTTATTAGCATTTAAAGGAACATGCAACAGAATAGCTCGCTCTAAAAATGGCAGATTTTGACAATGTTAAAAGAGTGTTGTTACTCTACCATTGAGAAATTTGAACCAAGGTATGTTATAGACTTCTCATTCAAGGGGTCATATGATGTTGCTAAAAAGTAGGGGTGGGAATCTTCAGGCACTTCACGATCCGATCCGATTCCGATTCTGGGGGTCACGATCCGATTCCAAAACGATTCTTGATCTACATTTTTACCCTAATTAATTCTTCTGCTGTGCAAATACAACTTTACAATTTTAAAAACATGTAAAATTGCAGTTTATATGCTTTTTTTATAGTTGAAATTTCTGTAAAAGTAGGTGTGTTAATCTTCACTGGTTTCAAGATTCAATTTAATTTAATAACTGTTTTCATTATTAACTAAATATCATGATACTCACATTCTTAGTTTTCAATTTTCATATGTTTTATATCAAATTTATTTTGTGCCAATTTTACTTTATTTTTTAAACTATAAATAAGTGTTCTTTAGGTATCTGAAAGTTTACAGACAATAGTTTTTCTTTTTTCCTCAGCATTACTGCCGTTTTATTATTACTGATGAGATCATAGGCAGCTTTAACAAACTAATGCACAGCAGTGGCGAACGGTGACTTTTTTTTTTTTTAACCAGGCATGCTTAGTGCTAAAACCACCAGTAATACCAAAAATAATTATATCTTTAGATTATTTAGAAACCAATAAAATCAGAGGCGAAATCATATTTTAATATTTCCTCTTTTCCCTGTTAAAAAAAAATTGACATTTTATATAGGCTATTTTTTTCAGTGGACTTTCACATTTTGAATTGTTGAGAAATTATGATAATATACAGTTAGAATGTTTTTTGTTTTTGTTTTTCATTTGATTTAGTCGAGTAAGTTGTGCATCAAACACAATATGATTTTCGGGAATCAGGATCTGGTAGCAACAGCGCGTTTTTCTGCTTGGGCGAGCGCTTCGCGGACAGCTTACCCCGCGAATAAAGTCATGCGCATGACAGAAAAACAGAGAATGCGCATCAATTCTGAGGAGTCGAGAAAGATGCGGAGAATCAGCTTGCCCGGAAGATTCTATCTCAAATAAGGGATCAACTTATAAGCATGTTTATATTATTTAACACGTGAACGCAGTCTCTCTGACAGCCTGGGTATGTGGAGCATTAGCAGCTTATATGGACGGAACGCCACTGATGCACACATCTATTTCGATATATCAGATGTTTTGTCCTGCTCTGAAAACATAACTGACTGTATGTACAGTTTCGTTTAAAACTATTTGAAAACGCAAGTGTATTTAACCGCATCTGCAATAGAGCTTTAGGACGAACAAACACAACGCGCACGTGAAAGTCCGTCAGTGCATCTAATATTACTGCATTCCAGACGGCAGAAATGAAAGCATAACTTAAGTGAAACTCGGCGGGTGGAAGCTCACAATGTCAAGCAGTGCGCACGAGTCTCACAGTGCAAATGCTGTGCAATGAAGCCGGCAGCTTCTCTAGCGCGCACACGTGCCATATGCGGAAAAAAAAAACAAGCTCAGAATCGATTCTGAAAAATTAGGAATCGATTCAGAATCGTTGAAGAGAGAATCGCGATGCATCGGAGAATCGATTTTTTGTCCCACCCCTACTAAAAAGAGCATTATTTTGTGTATTTGTTGTAATGCAATGTAATGTGTTTATACAGTTTGGGGTTCAAAAAACATATTTTTTTCACATACTGTACATTATTGTTGCTCCTCTTGGCCCCGCCTTTCTGAAACGCTTACATTTTTACAAAACTCAGAGGAAATCGAGGTGTTCTCTGATTGGCCAGCTATCAGGTGCATTGTGATTGGCCGAATTCCTCAAGCGTGTGACGGAAATGTTATGCATCTTACCATGCAGTTTCTGAACGAGAAACAACAAGCACTACTCTACACTGCTCAAAACTCACCTTTGAATGGTTAGTACTGATTTCTTTAAATATGAAAACGTACTTACAGGCCGTCAGTCAGAAGCGCAGACTGTTCTTAACCCTTTGTGTACGGCTGGCATTGTAAGCTGCTCTTCCAGGTTCATGAAACAGTGTGCCGTGAAATGCGCATCACCCACTCAAATATATGCGTTGTACTGTTCCGGAACAGTGTTGTAAATATAATTTAACCACTGATTTCTAGTTGTGTCCTCATTTGGAAGGGCAATTAAAGTACTTTCGCTTTTGCAATGTCTCCACAACATGGCAGCTGCAATGCTACTACAGCCAGTAAAAGTTATGACTTCTTTCTTCCCATATACATATGGGCATTGTTACGCTAATCTACTTACCCTGTGACGTGGGCTGTGTTTGAACAAGCCGTTTTAGGGAGGTGTGGCTGAGTCTTAACTTTTATAATAAATGTCTCTTTGGTTTTGAGTCTTTAAGCTTTGCAACTTTACAGATCTTATCTATGCACAAACAGCTTGTAACACTCCAAAGACAAAGGAAAACAAGAAACCACATCATATGACCCCTTTAAGACCCTAAAGAATCGTATCAACTTGTGGAAAATGGGCATCCGATGACCCCTATAAAGGATTAGTTCACTTCCAGAACAACAAGTGACAGACATTTTATTTTATGTCTTTTTTTCTTCAGTTGTAAAGAAATTATGTCTTTTTGAGGAAAGCATTTCTGGAATGTTCTCCATATAGTGGACATCTATGGTGCCTGCGAGTTTGAAATTTCAAAATGCAGTTTAAATGCAGCTTCAAAGGGCTCTAATCGATCCCAGCTGAGGAAGAATTTGGTTAATTGGTGAAACGATTGGTTATTTTCTAAAACAGTGTACAATTTATGTAGTTTTTAACCTCAAATGCTCGCTAGTGTATGTCAAAAACTCCCAACTCTTTTTTTCCTCCAACTTCAAAATCGTCCTACATTGCTGCAGGAGTACCGACACAGTGTTTACAAAGTGCAAAGATCAAATGCCCTTTATAAAAAAAAAAAGTAAAACAGTGATGTAGGAAGATTTTGAAGTTGGAGGAGAACATGAGATGGGAGTTTTTGGACATATCCTAACTGTATTGACCCGGATTACACAGAGCATGCATGTGCATCACAGAGCTAGACAAGACGAGCATTTAAGGCTTTTCATTTTTTGTAGAAAATGACCAATCATTTTGCTAGATAAGACCCTTCTTCCTCGGCTGGGATCGTTTAGAGCTCTTTAAATCTGCATTTAAACTGCATTTTGGAAGTTCAAACTTGCAGGCACAATAGAAGTCCACTATATGAGAAAAATCCTGAAATGTTTTCCTCAAAAAACGAAAAGAAAAAAAAATTTCGACTGAAGAAAGAAAGACATGAAAATCTTGGATGACAAATTATCTGCACATTTTTGTTCTGGAAGTGAACTAATCCTTTAATTGAGTGATTATCATTTTGGATTCGTTACATTTCAGAGAAGGTTATGTGGACAGCAGGAGCATCATGAAAAGAAGCGTTGTATTACTCCGGATGAGTCAGATGTCATGTATTTGATGTTCAACAGATGGCCTGATTATGTGAATGGGCTGGATGTGCTTGGTTGTTGCATTAAATGCAGTGAAATCCATTTTCCCAAGACTATTAGCACATTAAATTAAATTAATTAAATCTGTTGAACTCGGTTTCAGTTTATATGGAGAATTTTGTAACTGAATGATCTTTGTGATGTTTCGTTTAGTTACTTTGACTAACACTTAAGTGAATCGTTAAATGGAATCGGAATAGTTCAATTCCTTCCTTAATTATTGACATCCTTCCTGTTATGAAGAGGAATTAAAGCTGTTTTTCCCTATTGATCTTCTATAGGTTTATCCTGCATCATCCGTGCATTTATTTTCTATTTAAGCTTAGGCTCTCTCTGAGTCTCTGAGATCTCAAGGTCATCGTGGTTTGTTTTATGTGGCGGTCCAGTCTTTTTGCTCAGCGCGATCGATATTTTATTGTAGAAGTGTGCGTTTCAGACGTGGATAAACAAACCCTGTGTTTGTACGATGGAAATGGAAGATGCTTCGGATCAATACGGCCTCGAGACGAGAGACGACAAACCTTGATGGAAACCATCTTCTGCTCTGCCCCCGTTGGGGAAAAAAGTTTTCTTTAGTAATTTTTATTTTTGTCTTAAGCTATTTTCTTCTCCATTGCAATTTTTTTGCCTCACTATAAGCTTACAATAAGCTTTAATACGCATATGATTATATATAGTAAAACAAATAAATAAATAAATATATAAAGAAAGAAAAAAAACAGGAACCAATCTGCTCAATGCACAAAAATATTTTTATATTATAGTAATTAATTAATTTTATATATTTAGAGAGAGAGAGTATAGAAATACATACTATTAATATTATTGTTGATATAATTATATAATAGATGTTTTCTGAAGTAATTTTTATTTTATGTTTCTTTGTTAATTTTTATTTTTGCATTACATTTTTGTTCTCCATTGGGATTTTTTTCCCTCATTATAAGCTTTAATACACATATTATTATATATTGTAAAACAAATAAATAATTAAATATATAAAGAAATAAATAAAACAGGAATATTATATTAATTAATAATTGTATATTTTGAGAGAGAGTATAGAAATATATATTATTGATATATATTATTACTATTATTGTTGATATAATTATATAATAGTTGTTTTCTTAAGTAATTTTTATTTTATGTTTCTTATTTTTGCATTACATTTTTTTTGCCTCATTATAAGCTTAAATCTAATACACATATTATTATATATACTAAAACAAATAAATGAATATAAAGAAATAAATTAAACAGGAACCAGTCTGCTCAAAAATATATATTTTAATTAATTTATTAATATTTTATATTTTGAGAGAGAGTATAGAAAACACATATTATTGATATATATTATTAATATTATTGTTGATATAAATATGTAATATATGTTTTCTTAAGTAATTTTTATTTTATGTTTCTTTGTTAATTTTTTCTGATTTTTCTTTTTCTCCATTCAGATTTTTTGCCTCATTATTAGCTTGAATCTAATACACATACTATAATTTATAAATAAATATAAATAAATAAAGAAATGAAACCGGAACCAATCTACAACTCAATACACACAAAAAAGCATTTATTGTATTGTAAACTTAAATCTAATACATGTATTAAAATATATAGTCAAATAAATAAATAAGCAACCAATCTGCAGCTCAATTTTATATTTTAACTTTTTTTAAGAGATAGATAGTATAGAAAATATATATTATTGATATATGTACTGTATATTATTGAATTATGAATTGTATTGTTATTATTGTTCATATGTTTATCTACTCTCTCATGTATTTATTTATCAACATACTAGATAATATAATATGAGTTGTGCTTATAACAAGATCAAAAGAAAATGTATTTATTTATTTAGTTATTTGCAGTGTGGAAAAATATAATTCATGAGATTTATAAAATCGAAATTATGAGATTTAAAATTTATTGATTTATTCTGTTAAAACAAGTCATATGTTATGCAATCTTGCTTCAAATAAATTGATCCTGTTTTTAAAAAAAATTAACTGGAAAATTAAAGCCAATATTACTAATTAAGCCAATAATTTTTTTCTGAATGTCTGCTACAGCCACACATTGTCTAATTGAAACCGATTCTTGAGGAAATGTTTTGGCTGAATCTCTCCATCGTGCCATGAAGAAGTCATCACGGAGATTTGTGGTGAAGGTTTAAAAGCAGATATATTTTATGGATGCTGAGGAAGTGCAGCTCTTGATGTGTTGCTCATTGAAGAACTATTCCTGCGTCTCTGTGACGGCTCGGCTCTGGGAAGTGGCTCAGATCTCGTGCGTAATGAATTATTAAGGTGACGCTTCATTTGAGGCCAAACAAAGACGTGCCACATCTGAAGACTTTAATTGTGAAGTGGACTGATCTGTGCTAATCATTACACAGAAAATGTATAGCAGAGTCATTAATGTTATATGCATTCATTTGAGAAAGTTGTAGAAGTTGTTCTGCATTGAAAAGTTCCTTATGTTTTAGCACGAGCAGAATCAATATAACAACCTCAAAATGAAAGAACATGCTATTGCACATTTACATCTAAAGTAGCGTGAGAGATTTCGGTAGTACACCGGAGACTCATTAGTGCTGAAGGTTTTCTGCTCTCTCTCGACCTCTTTCTTGATATTTGACCATTAATTAATGGATACTTCCAACTCAAAACTGCACAAGCTGCTTTTAAAGCTCCAGAGAAACACATACCTGTGACATTTTCTTTTAATTAATGCACAAAATGATTCTTTCGTTGACTATAAACCATGAACTGCTTCGGCTAAACTAATGAACCGTACAGTTAAAATATAAAATTGTTCCTATGATGCTAACACTTCATATTAGTTAATGCATTAACTAACATGACATGAGGAGTGTTTTGATGGTAACGCATTACAAGTAACGCAAGTTACGTAATATTATTACTTTTTCCAAGTAACTAGTAAAGTAACGCATTACTTTTTAATTGACAAGAAAATATATGAGTTACTTTTTCAAATAAGCACGCAAACCTGCAACAATTAAATAAGTTCAATAATACAAATATCCTTTATGCATTTAATCCCATTTTATTAACCGATGTCTTTGCTGCCGACCTTCGATGATCCAATTCATCCATACTAATAAGCAGAAATGACTCAAGATAATCTAACATTTGTTTTCCTTTTTTTTATTGCTGAAGAGCTGACATTTCTTCTTCTGCGGTCTACTATACAGACGTCAATTTACTTTTCTCTAAGCCTGAGGCTTTTGGTGTAGAAAGACTTTTACATTTGCCAAAAATAGAACTTTTTAAATTAAAAACGAACAAGCCCTGCCCAGATTGAAAAACTAACGCAAAAGTAACGTAAAGCATTATTTTCCATAAAAAGCAACTAAGTAACGTAATTTAGGGAGTAACTCAATATTGTAATGCATTACTTTTAAAAGTAACTTTCCCTAACACTGGCATTTATTAATATTTGTTATAATTAAAAATAATTAAAAAAAAAAGATGCTTCATAACTCACCCAGTCCACAGTGCATTAACTAATGTTAACAGATACAACATTTGACCTTAAAATGTAGTAGTAAATGTCGAGAGTATTATTAATAAACATTAACTAAGTTAGTAAACGCTATAGGAGGATTGTTTGTTAATTGCAATTTCATGTTAATAAATATTAACAAATGAAACCTGATGGTGAAGTGATATATATATATATATATATATATATATATATATATATTAAAATCACATATATATTTTTTTTTATATATAGTTTTATATGTATCTTCTAAACAGTAAGATTTTTAATATTTTTTATAGAAGTCTCTTCTGCTTACCTGCATTTATTTGATTCAAGCTACAGCAAAAACAGTACAAATTTTGTAAAAAATTTGCTATTTAAAATAACTTTTTTTTTATTTGAATATATTTTAAAATGTAATTTATTCCTGTGATCAAAGCTAAATTTTCAGCATCATTACTCCAGTCTTCAGTGTCATAAGATCCTTCAAAAATCATTCTAGTATGCTGATTTGCTTTTCAAGAAACATTTATTATTATTATTTTAAATATTTAAAAGTTGAGTTTTTTTTTTTTTTTTTTTCAGGATTCTTTAATGAATCCAAAGATCAGCGTTTATCTGAAATAAAAAGCTTTTGTAACATTATACACTACCATTCCAAAGTTTGGAGTCAGTATATTTTATTTTTTGTAAAAATTTAAGTATTTATTCTTTTATAGAAATTAATACTTTTATAGCAAGGATGCTTTAAGTTGAACAAAAGTGGTAATAATGTGATTATAATGTTACAAAAGATTTCTATTTCAGATAAATGCTGTACTTCTGAACTTTCTATGCATCAAAGAAACTTGAAAAAAAAAATCTTCTCCGCTGTTTTCAACACAATAATAATGATAAATGCTTTTTTGAGCAGCGAATCAGCATATTAGAATGATTTCTGAAGGATCATGTGACACTGAAGACTGGAGTAATGATGCTAAAAATTCAGCTTTGAAATCACAGGAATAAATTACATTTTAAAACATATTAAATTAGAAAATTATTATTTAAAAAAGTAAAAATATTTCAAATTTGTACTGTTTTTGCTGTACTTTGGATCAAATAAATGCAGACTTGGTGAGCAGAAGAGACTTCTTTAAAAACGTACTGTCCAAAAACATTTGACTGGTAGTATATGCATGTATTGATGTGTCTGTGTGCGTCTTATATATAGATATATATTTATATATGTGGATAAATATGGACCCATCTTGAGTGTTTGCTGCTAAAAAATGTTGTTTCATCTGACCATAGAAGCCAATCCTGTTTGAAGATCCAGTTGTGTCTAGCAAATGAATATGCTGGAGTTTGCTTTTGGATTAGCAAATTTTTATCTTATCATGATTTTTTTCCTTGAAACTCTCCCAAGCAACATGTGGTGATGTAGGGCTTGTTTGATCTTTTTTTTAGCTTTTCTGACCCCGAGACTTAACTATTTTCTGCAATTCTCCAGCTGTGATCCTTTGAGAGTCTTTGGCCACTCAAACTCTCCTCTTCATCGTGCATTAGGACGGTATAGGCACACGTCCTTTTCCAGGCACATTTGTAACATCTTTAGTTGTTTGGGGCTTATTAATTATTGCCATGCTGTTGAGAATGGGAATTTTCAATGCTTTATCTTTTTTCGTACAGCCATATTTTGTGAAGCTCAACAATCAGAACTATATTCTTTGGTTTTACTTTTTGTGATGGATGATTAAGGAAATTTGGCATTTGTGTGCATGTGCTAAAAAAAGGCATATATGAATGGAAATATTATGCTCATACTAGTTTCTAGGGGTAATAATATATTTTAAACCTTTAGACAATATATTCAAACAGTTGAGGTCAAAAGTTTACATACACCTTGCAGAATCTGCAAAATGTTAATTATTTTGCCAAAATAAGAGGGATCATACAAAATGCATGTTTTTTTTTTAGTACTGACCCGAATAAGATATTTCACATAAAAGACCATTACATATAGTCCACAAGAAAAAAATAATAGTTAAAATTATAAAAATCACCTCATTCAGAAGTTTACATACACGATTCTTAATACTGTGGTTTTTTTTTTTGTTCAGTGATAGTTGTTCATGAGTCTTTTGTTTGTCCTGAACAGTTAAACTGCCTGCTGTTCTTCAGAAAAATCCTTCAGATCCCACAAATTCTTTGTTTTTTTTCAGCATTTTGTGTATTTGAACCCTTTCCAGCAATGACTGTATGGTTTTGAGATCCATCTTTTCGCCCTGAGGACAACTGAGGGACTCATATACAATTATTACAGAAGGATTAAACGCTGACTGATGCTCCAGAAAGAAACACAATGCATTAAAAGCCAGGGTGAAAACTTTTGATCAGAATGAAGATGTGTACATTTTCCTTTTTTTTTTGCCTAAATATATTTTTTAATTGAGTACTGCCGTTCAGAAGCTACAAAAGATACTTACATGTTTCCCAGAAGACAAAATAAGTTAAATTGATCCTGATCTTCAAATACAAAAAGTTTTCACCCCTGGCGCTTAATGCATGTTTTTTTTCTTCTGGAGCATCAGTGAGTGTTTGAATCTTCTGTAATAGTTGCATATGAGTCCCTCAGTTGTCCTCAGTGTGAAAAGATGGATCTCAAAATCATACAGTCATTGTTGGAAAAGGTTCAAATACACAAAAATGCTGGAAAACCAAAGAATTTGTGGGACCTTTTCATAAGAACAGCAGGCAGTTTAACTGTTCAGGACAAACAAGGGACTCATGAACAACTATCACTAAACAAAAAAAACAGCTGTGGATCATTCAGATAACAACACAGTATTAAAAATCAAGTGTATGTAAACTTTTGAACAGGGTCTTTTTTATAAATTCAACTATTCAATTATTTTCTCTTGTGGACTGTATGTAAATATCTATGTGAAATATCTTATTCAGGTCAGTATTAAATAAAAAAACAACATGCATTTTGTATGATCCCTCTTATTTTGATAAAATAATGAACATTTTGCAGATTCTGCGAGGACCTCAACCGTATAGCTTCATCTAATGCATGCAAAGCATAGTAAATCATTGTTTTCTCAACACTTTGCAATTTGACATTTAGTTGTATTGTGTAATGTATTCATGTATTTTTGATTTTGTTTATCAGAGAGGAAGATTCCAGAGGAAGATTGCATCATCTTGATTGATGGGCTGAACGAGGCCGAGTTTCACAAACCCGACTATGGTGACACTGTCGCCTCCTTCATCACCAAGATCATCTCCAAGTTCCCCAACTGGCTCAAACTGATCATCACTGTGAGAACAAGCCTTCTGGTAAGACGTGAATATATACTGTATCTAAAGCAACGGGTCATGAAACATGAATGGGTGGCAGATCTGTCCTGAGCAGGAAGTAATCAAATGCAACTAATCATATAAATAAATAGATTTAACTAGAAAAGAGAATCTAGTCCAATTAGACAGATGGACAGATTGAGTGACACCCTCATCAGCAAAACGAAACAAGATGGAAAATATAACAAATTAGATGACATTAAATACAGTTTTGATTGCAGTTAGAGTAAAGATGGTTTGTGTGACCACAATGTGTTTTGCACAGTGAATTATTGGCTGCTGAGAGCATGAAACTGAATTTAAAGAGATTGTTTTACTTATACTACTAGTCAGAAGTTTTTTTTATTTTGTTAAAAAAAGTCACCAAACCTGCATTTATTTGATCCAAAGTACAGCAAAAAAATATTTACAACTTAAAATTCATATTTGAATATATTTTAAAATTTAATTTGTTCCTGTTATTTCAAAGCTGACTTTTTAGCATTTTTCCAGTCACATGATCCTTCAAAAATTATTTTAATATTCTAATTTGCTGCTCAAAATACATTTATTATTATTATTATTATGTTGAAAACAGCTGAGTAGAATTTTTTCAGCTTTCTTTGATGAATAGAAAGTTCAGAAAAACAGCATTTATCTGAAATAGAAATCTTTTGTAACATTATAAATGTCTTTATCATAATTTTGGATCAATTTAATGCATCCTTGCTAAATAAAAGTATTGATTTCTATAATTTCTTTCCCAAAAACAAACAAAAAATATACCGACTCCAAGCTTTTGAATGGTATATAATATAATATAATAATATAATATAATATAATGTTACAAAAGCTTTTTATTTCAGATGAATTCTGATCTTTGGATCTTTCTATTTATCAAACAATCCTGAAAAAATGTTCTCAACTGTTTTAAATATTGATGATGATGATGATGATGATGATAATATCAAATATCATATTAGAATGATTTCTGAAGCATCATGTGACACTAAAGACTGGAGTAATGATGCTGAAAATTCAGCTTTGATCACATGAATAAATTACATTTTAAAATATATTTTAAATAAAAAAGCAGCTATTTTACATAGTAAAAATAATTCACAATTTTACTGTTTTTGCTGTACTTTAGATCAAATAAATGCAGACTTGGTGAGCAGAAGAAGCTTCTGTAAAAAACATTAAAAAACTTTTGAATGGAAGTTAATTTAAAACGAATACTATTGTTATAACAATGATAACCGAAAAGGTATGAAAATATAATGATACAATATATATATATATATAGGCAAAAATATAAGCATTTAATATCTGACTAATAACCTTGTCTGTGCCATTAAAGTAAAATTACTGAACCTAAACATAGGAGCATGATAAAACCCTCATTTAAAAGAAAACATCTCAGACAGACTTGGAGGTTTTTGCATCTGAAGTCTTGTCTTTCAGTAGTATATCATTTCTTATTTTGTCTTTTGATTTGGTAGTGAGATGTTATCGTAATCCAGGCCAGAATATTTTTCTTATCTAGTCAGATCAGGTTTAGTGTTACGTTTACCGTCTCAGACTCTCTCAAACCTCGTCTTGTCACTTTGGGCAGGAGAATCGTGTAGCTCTAATAAGGAACATTGACCCTCCAAATGAGACGCTACGACAGCTAGACAGTAATCCAGACAGGAGGAGGCGAAAAGGAAAAGGGAGCGAATTCGCGAGAGAGACAGTGTTCGCGTTGGCTGCGTTTTGACAGTTTGAAAAGGTAGCGCTCGACTAGCAGAGCAGAATCATCTAGTGTTTGATATGTGTCAGACGACAGATTGGACTGTGTGTGTGTGTGTGTGTGTGTGTGGACACGAGCGCAGATGTGTGTTTTTGTACTTATGAAAGCCTCCTAATGCGTTCTGCTTTAGCTGTCACTATAAGCGAGGAGAGCTAGTCTGGCGTTCTCGCTCAATAGGACTTTACAATATTTTTCAGGCTTTTGACAATATTTGTTATGTATCTTGAGATTTATATGTTTGCTCTGAAATGATGTCAAATGCATGTATGACCAGTAATAGACCAGTAATGTTCAAGAAGTAAAATTTGCTGTAGTTAAAAGTCAAAGCATACTTTAGTTTCACTAAATAAATAAGAGGAAGATACATATTTAATCATTTTTATTTACATCAATACATACTACTTGCACTACCTTTGAGAACTGGAGTCAGTTTTTATTTGTTTTAAAAGAATGTAATACTTTTATTCAGCAAGGATGCATTAAATTGATCAAAAGTGACAGCGAAGACATTTATCATGTTACAAACAAATTCTATTTCAAGTAAATAGTTTAATTTTCTAATCTTCAAAGAATCATGTAAAGAAAAATGTATCAGTTTCCACAAAAATATAAAGTATCACAACTGTTGTCAACTTTAATAATAATCAGAAATGTTTCTTGAGCAGCAAATCTGAATATCAAATGATTTCTGAAGGATCATGTGACACTGAAGACTGGAATAATGATGCTAAAAATTCAGCCTTGATCACAGAAATAAATTGCGTTTTACAATATATTCACATAGAAAACTGTAATTTTAAATTGTAATAATATTTCACATTTTTACTATATTTTTAATCAAATAAATGCAGCCTTGGTGAGGAGAAGAAACATTTTAAAAACATTTTAAAATGTTCAAACATAATTGTTAAATTATATGCAGTTTAGGTCAAAAGTTTACACCCCTCTTTCAGAATCTGCGAAATTTTAATCATTTTACCAAAATACAAAATGCATGTTATTGTTTATTTAGTACTGACCTGAATAAGATATTTCACATAAAAGATGTTCACATATAGTCCACAAGAGAAAATAATAGTTACATTTATAAAAATCACCCAGTTCAAGAGTTTACATACTCCTGATTTTTAATACTGTGTTGTTACCTGAATGATCCACAGCTGTGTTTTTTGTTTAGTGATAGTTGTTCATGAAAACCTTTGTTTGTCCTGAACAGTTAAACTGCCTGCTGTTCTTCAGAAAAATCCTTCAGGTCCCACAAATTCTTTGGTTTTCCAGTATTTTTGTGTATTTGAACCCTTTCCAACAATGACTGTATGATTTGAGATCCATCTTTTCACACTGAGGACAACTGAGGGACTCATATGCAACTATTACAGAAGGTTTAAAGACTCGTTGATTCTCTAGAATAAAAAAACAATGCATTACGAGCTAGGGGGTGAAAACATTTTGAATTTGAAGATCAGGTTAAATTTAACTTATTTTATCTTCTGGGAAACATGTAACTATCTGCTGTAGGGCAGGACTAAATGAAAAAAAAAAAGATATTTAGGCAAAATAAGAAAAATGTACATATCTCTATTCTGTTCAAAAGTTTTCACCCCCCAGCTCTTAATGCATCGTGTTTCCTTCTGGAGCATCAGTGAGTGTTTGAACCTTCTGTAATAGTAGCATATGAGTCCCTCAGTTGTCCTCAGTGTGAAAAGATGGATCTCAAAAAATGCTGGATAACCAATGGATTTGTGGGACCTGAAGGATTTTTCTAAAGAGCAGCAGGCAGTTTAACTGTTCAGGACAAACAAGGGACTCAAAAAACAAAAACAAAAACAGTTGTGGATCATTTAGGTACCAATACAGTATTAAGAATCAAGTGTATGTAAACTTTTGCAACTGGGTTATTTTTATAAATTCAGGTATTATTTTCTCTTGTGGACTATATGTAAACATCTTTTATGTGAAATATCTAATTCAGGTCAGTACTAAATAAACAATAACATGCACTTTGTATGATCTCTTTTATTTTGGTAAAATAATTAGCATTTTGCAGATTCTGAACGGAGGACTGCAACTGTACACGAGACTGAATCACAAATGAATCATTGAATCAAAGCTTTAAATGAATTCATTGAAAACTTCTGTCATTAAAACACTCTTTTTATGAGTTTACTTTAATGACTAAAATATGCATTATACTCATTCTAACATTAACAATCTGCTTTATCTTACACTGACAGCAAAATGATCACACATATATTGCATATTCAGTGCACCTGTCTTAGTGTGACAGTGAGGTCTTGATTTACATGTCATTTTCTCTCATCTGGGGTGGAGTGTTTCTCAAGGTTTACCCATGATTCAATGCACATTCAGCAGAGCCTCTCTAGGGCACGGGGGGCGGAGGTTTCCAGAAGGGTTGAAAGAGTTTCTAAGAGGACGGTGACAGACACCTGAGAGAGATGTTCGTATTTACCTTGACAGCGGCCCACTGAACTTGATGAATATTTCTCTCTGTAATTAGACTCTTGAGCTGAACTTATTTGCTTTCTGAACTGATTTTCAGTGGCAGGATGTAGATGTTCTTATAGCATCTATCTTTCATCTATCTTTTCATCTAACTTCAGTAGCAAAAATACTGTTAGAGTTGCTATATGTGACCCTGGACCACAAAACCAGTTTGTAGTTATGTCAAAAATCATTAGGATATTAAGATCATGTTCCATGAAGATATTGTGTAAATTTTCCTGCCGTAAATACATCAAAACTTAATTTTTGATTAGTAATATGCGTTGCTAAGAACTTAATTTGGACAACTTTAAAGGTGATTTTCTCATATTTAGATTTTTTTTTTTTTGACCCCTCAGATTCCAGATTTTCAAATAGTTGCATCTCAACCAAATATTTTTTTTCCCAGAAAAATGCAGTGGTAACCTTAACATTTTGTTTTAAAATGTAACATTTGATAGTCTAGATAGATAGTCTAAAGCAAAATCTAAAATCTTTTAGAGCTCATATATTTGTTTTAAAAAAAGTTACATATTACACATTAATGAATAATTCAGTATATAAACATTTAACAATTTAACTTACAAGTTTCATGTTTGTGATTTCTTTTATTATTATTATTATTAATGTAAGCTATAGCTTCTGACCTTTAAATCAAAACATACTCATGATTTTACGACATCAACTGCTTTATTTAATCAGAAACCGTCTAAATGTTATTTGTGTACTTAGTGCACTAAATGTACTTAGTTTTATGATCACACATAATGCAATGCACTACAGTGATGATTGAGAGACAAACAAATAAACAAATTCCTCAGAAGCCTGGTGGTCAAATTTGATACGCACACATGAACATGATTGTTCTAAAAAAATATATTTGTGACTCTGGACCACAAAACCAGTCTTAAGTAGCACGGGTATATTTGTAGCAATAGCCAAAAATACATTGTATGGGTCAAAATTATCGATGTTCCATGTGGATATTTTGTAAATTTCCTACTGTAAATACATCAAAACTTAATTTTTGATTAGTAAACATTGCTAAAAACGTCATTTGGACAACTTTAAATGCGATTTTCTCAATATTTAGATTTCTTTGCATCCTCAGATTCCAGATTTTCAAATAGTTGTATCTCAGCCAAATATTGTCCTATCCTAACAAACCATTTATTTATATTTAATGTATAAATCAATGACTCAAAAGTGACTAAAAATGACTCTTATGACTGGTTTTGTGGTCCAGGGTCACATATGGATAATCAAGCCTAAGTTGTTTCAGTTTAGTGAGTGTTCATCTTGAAATATTACTAACAATATCAAAGTTATTCTTATGTTTACGTTATAAAAATCAGTAAAGATTTGACAGCAAAAAGACATGTGAACCATGAGCTCAAGGTGGACATTTGTACAATTATACTAAAAGGCTTTTACTTGCTGGAAAAGTCTAAACTATCAATCAGATAATGTTAAGTGTTTGATGTTTAAAAGGGATGATAGCGTAACATTTAAGTGAGACAATAGCTGTTGAGCGTGAGGCAGATCAAAAGATGACAACAACAACAGAGTACGTTTAAAGTATCTACTAGTTTGCGTTTTGAGTGTACAATTAGTTAAGTGTAAAGAGATGAATTTTAACACAAATAGCAAAAGAAAAATTTGAGTGTCACCCAAACCAAAGAAATAAACAAAACAAAACAGCCTTACGTCTAACCTCTAAACTGATTAAAAGAAAATGAGAAAAGAAAACCGAAATCTTCAGCGTATACGACGCCCTAGCTAAACTCAATTAAACTACAAAGCAAAAGTACAAAAGTGGCATGACACACACAAACCTAAACTAACAATGTACAAACTAAACTTAAAGGAACAAAACAAACAGAATCACGGCAGTTGACTAATTGCTCGAATTATTACATAGGGCATTTATGGTTAACGAACTCGATGCACAGAAATCACAGAAGGTGCATTCTTAACTTTAAACTTGGCATGTGATTCTAAAACTCCATACAGACAGAATTTTCTCTCTCTAAATTCGATACAAGTCAATAGCCAAAAACAAATCTCTCAATAGATCAAATTACACTGCACAAAGCATTACTTCGAAATTCAGGATACTTTGAAGATACTGTAGCACACGAGACTGACTGCTGACCGCGTGGAGCACAAGGTACGCTGGCGAGGCGCACAAACACACACTGAGCTCGAGGCCTCAAATGCAGCCGGCAAATCAGCGGATTGGCAGACGTGATGACGTCATAATGATGACTGACAGTCTGGTCAGCCAATAACGCAGACCTAGAAACGAGTAAGAAATAGCACAAAGATGGGGGAGGGATGAGAAAAACAAAATATACACACATGAGAAAAGCGAAATATGCACAAAGCACACGGGGAACGTAACAGATAACAAATGGCATGTATTAGATTGTGTGTGACAGTTTTTCCAGCATCATTTTGATCATTTAGAGGCATTAGAAGTTCATGATACATTAGGTTTTAAAGAGTTAAGATGTATGTGAAAATTAGGGGTGGGCATAGATTAATTTTTTTAATCTAGATTAATCTAGATTAAATCTTGGAATTAATCTAGATTAATCTAGATTAAAATGGCTAATTTGAATTCTGATGAAGGCATTCAGAATATGTGTGCTACCCAAATAATGACTTGAGAATAGATCATAAAGCTCATAAAGCTGTTCTATGATAATTTGTTGATGAAAATAAATTATGTTCAATTAGATGTACTTGTGTTTACCAACTAACTAACCATGAAATTATTTTTTCTACCTATTAGATTGTGTGTTTTTTTTTTAACGTCAACACCTACCCAGCCCATTACATGTTACACCGTACTTTTATTTTGACAGGTTGCCGAGAAGTTTCTGTGTATACAGTATGATATGATGCTAGTTTTCTCAAATGAAACGGTAAAAGTGACACTCACAGCAGTTTGGGAGATTGAGTTTATCTGTTCATGTGAGATGAAAATGCCAAAAATTACCGGGAGCGTCACGTGTGTTTCAGTATGCGTGTAGTAAAAGCTGGTCTCCATCATGCATACATACAGCTAGGCAAACGGAACATATCGGATTCATATTAAAACGGTCTTTTTGCATTTCAGGTTTCACATACACTAGTCCATATCGCGATTTGAATTAAGTGACAGACCAACATTTGATTTATGAATCCAAAAAACGACGAATTTACTTGGCATTTCGCTATAGTAGATTCGGTTTTTATGAATGGAGGACGACGCGATCCCGTCTGTGTTTTGGCGGAGGAGACTTAAACGCGCGACCATATTCTACAGTCTTCGGTATACATCCGCGTTAAACTATCAAGGTGAAAGTCATCATAGCTTGCGTAGTTTAGACCCAGCTCCCAACCCAAATTTGAGAATAGATTAACGGCGATATTTTTTTTATCGCGCGATAAGAGTTTCACGTTAACGCAGCACGTTAACGCCGATAACGGCCCACCACTAGTTAAAATACTAACTAAAAATGATTTTGTATTTAGTCAGTTATTTCTATCTTTCTATCTTTCTATTCTATTCTATTCTATATATTTCTAGTTTAGTGTGTCAGTAGGAAATATCAGTTTACATTTCCAAACATTGATTTTGCCATTCATTGTAATAATCCAATTGAATTTGTTTGCACAATGTTTGGAAGCACACTACAGCAAAAGATGAAAATAACTGACTTAAAACTATTTTTTTAGCTGGTGGAAATACTAGAGTTCTAACAATTTTGGCCACCTCTACATGTTGATAAATATTAATGCATATGAACGAGAATGAATAAACAGGATTCTTTCTTGTGAAAAACAATGTGTAAAACATGCCTTGATCATTTGAACCAATAATCAGACAGTTGTCAGGTTTGTGGTGTGATTTCATCTGTTGATTTGCGTGTTGTGATGACAGTCTGATCAATCCGCAGCCATCGTAGTCTTTGATCCAGCAGTTTCTCCAGGTATCAGGATCGTCTCACAGGGAGTGTGGTGGCTGGATATGAGACTCATGTGTGATGTAAAATTCATTGTGTAGCTCTCTCTCTTTCCACTGCGGTGCTGTTATTGCAGCAATATGAGTAGGATTATTGGTCCTATTGATTTTTAGGAATGTGTGTAAATGTGTCTGAGTGACTGTGTTTAACCAGTCTTTCAGTTGACCTTGTGGATCTTGATCATTTTGTATGTGTATGTAAGTGTAAAGAAGAAGCCTTTAAGTGTTTGTCAGTAAGGTGATGGCCGGAGAAAATCACGTTTCCGTATCTATCAAGAGCTTATGTGTGGGTGCATTCTGGTCACATGACTTCCTTTGTCCCTTCTGTGTTTCTGTCAAATATACTGATGTGTTATTTGTAAAAATGCCATTATCGAAATTTGACGACAAAATATAGTAATGGAAAACATTGAATAGTCATTAAACTAAATGTTATTTTATTATTCTATTAATCTATTATTGTTTTATTTGATTTTATATTTTATAAAAAGACATTATTTTATGACATAACAGTTTATTGAATAATTAAATAATTAAAATAACATTCAAAAAAGCCTATTTGTTTTATTTTATTATTATATTAATTTTTTTATTATTTTATTTAATTTTATTTTTATTTTCTATTTTATAAACTACATAGTTTTATAACACAACAGTTTATTGAATAATTAAAATAATGTGCAAAAAAAGCATATTTATTATTCAATAAACTGTTGTGTCATGTAATTCTGTGCGTCTTTCAGTAAAATAGAAAATAATATAAAATAAAATAATGTGCAAAAAACCTATTTATTTTATTTTATTATATTATGCTATTAATCCCTTATTTTTTTCTAATTTATAAAATACATTATTTTATAACACAACAGTTTATTGAATAATTAAAATAATGTTCAAAAAAGCCTGTTTAATTATTCAATAAACTGTTGTGTCATGTCTTTTATAAAATAGAAAATAAAATAATGTGCATAAAAGCCTATTTATTTTATTTTATTATTCTATTAATTTCTTATTTTATTTTTTATTTTATAAAAGACATTATTTTATAACACAATTTATTGAATAATTAAAATAATGTGCAAAAAAGCATATTTAATTATTTAAAAAAAGAGTTGTTTTACAAAATGTCTTTTTTAAAACAGAAAATAATATGAAATAAAATAATGTGCAAAAAAGCCTTTTTTATTATTCTGTTAATCTATTTATTTTTTATTTTCTATTTTATAAAATACACTATTTTGAAAAAAGAAGTTTATTGAATAATTACAATAATGTGCAAAAAGCCTATTTAATGATTAAATAAATTAGTGTGTTATAAAATAATGTATTTTATAAAATACAAAAAAAAAATAAAAGAAATAAAATTATGTGCACAAAAAAGTTTAGTTTAATATAGTTTTATATTCTGCTTTATAAAAGACATTATTTTATAACTGAATAATTAAATAGGCTTTTTTGCATATTATTTTATTTTATTTAGTCAATTTTGTTCCCTTCACCTAGTTTACCACTTGACTACAGTAATTAATTTGTTTATTTTTAAGCAAGAGGTCTACCAATTGCGCAAATGAAAACAAATAATTAATAATGTAACATATAGTAATATTTGAAAAAATACATTAATATTATTTATTCTAATAATATAATTTGTTTTCACTGGTGTTTTCAGTGTTTAAACTTATATTTTTAAATTACAAGACAAAAATGTCAAAATGGCAAAATGGCAATATTCCCCCCATGCTGTAAAATTGTAACCTTTTTTATTTGAATGACATTAGTGTCATGTTGTTTAATGTTTGTATGCAGATTTTTGCATTGATTGATTCTTGACTACTAAAATTGTAAAGATGTAAAGATGTTAATAAATAATTATAAACACAGCTTTCATGGGAGGAAAATTTTACTAAACTGAAACTGAGAAAAACTGAACCAAATTTAAATCATCAGTTTTGCTTGTATTTCTTGACATTCCCGTTTTCTTTACAGGAGATCACCAGTCTGCTTCCCTTCTCCAAGATCAGCCTGGACGAATACCCAGACAACAAGGAGATGGGGACGGACCTGAACGCCTACATCCAGTACCGCATCAACGGCAGCCAGAACATCCTCAACAACATCTCCCTCAACGGCAAAGCAGACCCCATCATCGTGGGCAAAGTCAGCTCCCACCTCATCTCCCGCAGCCTGGGCTCGTACCTGTACCTCAAACTGACCCTTGACCTCTTTGAGAAAGGTCATCTGGTCATAAAGAGCGCAAGCTACAAGGTTGTCCCCGTGTCTCTGTCGGAGCTTTACCTGCTGCAATGCAACATGAAGTTCATGAGCAACTCTGCTTTCGAGCGAGCCTTACCTGTTCTCAATGTGGCGCTGGCGTCTCTTCACCCCATGACGGACGAGCAGCTGTTTCAGGCACTAAACGCAGGAAGCGAGCGAGGAGAGCTGCTGTGGGACGACTTCCAGCAGAGGATGGAGACCCTCTCGTGTTTCCTTATCAAACGCAGGGATAAGACGCGGATGTTTTGCCATCCGTCCTTCAGAGAGTGGCTGGTGTGGAGAGCGGATGGAGAGAGCTCTGACTTTCTGTGTGACCCCAGGTGAGCTTTAGTGTTGTGTCTTAACAAATGTGACCCTGGACCACAAAACCAGTCATAAGGTTAAATTTGACAAAACTGAGATTTATACATCATATGAAAGCTCAATAAATAAGCTTTCTATTGATGTATAGTTTGTCAGGATAGAACAATATTTGGCCGAGATACATCTATTTGAAAATCTGGAATCTGAGGGTGCAAAAAAATCAAAAAGACTGAGAAAATCCCCTTTAAAGTTGTCCAAATTAGGTTCTTACCAATGCATATTACAAATCAAAAATTACATTTTGATATGTTTACAGTAGGAATTTTACAAAAAATCTTCATGGAACATGAACTTTACTTAATTTCTTAATGATTTTTGCCATAAAAGAAAAATCAAAAATTTTGACCCATACAATGTATTTTTGGCTATTGCTACAAATATACCCCAGCGACTTAAGACTGGTTTTGTGGTCCAGGGTCACATATGTGGAAAAAACTGAACTGGATCTCAGTTCAGTGTTAATGTTGATGTTTTAATATAAACAAATAATTATTATATAATATTGTTACACTACCAGTCAAAATGTTTTTTTAAAGAAGTCTCTTCTGCTCACCAAGCCTGCATTTATTCGATCCAAAGTACAGCAAAAACAGTACAATTTTTACTATTTAAAATAACTCTGTTCTACTTGAATATATTTAAATATATAATTTAAATATGTAGATAAATATAAAATAACATAATGTGCAAAAAAACTTCTTTTTTATTTAGTTTAATTCTATTACTCTATCTATTATTTTATTTTATTTTTTATTTTATAAAAGACATTATTTTATAACAGAACAGCTTATTTCATAATTGAAATAATGTGCGAAAAAGCCTATTTAATTATTCAAAAAAACTGTTGTGTTATAAAAATGTATTTTATAAAATAGAAAATATTGTGCAAAAAGCCTATTTATTTTATTTTATTCTATTAATTTCTTGTTTTATTTTATTTAATATATTTTACATTTACACAACAGTTTATTGAAAAATTAAAATAATGTGCAAAAAGCATATTTAATTATTTAAAAAAATTTGTTTTACAAAATAATGTATTTTTTAAAACAGAAAATCATCTGAAATAAAATAAAATAATGTGCAAAAAACCTGTTTTATTTTATTATTCTATTAATCTATTTATTTTATTTTTATTTTATAAAATACATTATTTTCGTAAAAACAGTTTATTGAATAATTAAAATAATGTGCAAAAAAGCCATTTTATTTTATTATTCTATTAATCTATAATCTTAATAATATTCACATAGAAAACAGTTTTTTTAAATAGTAAAAATATTAAAAAATTGTACTGTTTTGCTGTACTTTGGATCAAATAAATGCAGGCTTGATGAGCGAAAGTTAAAGTTAACATTAAAAATCTTACTGTTCAAAAACTTTTAATGGTAGTGTATTTTATGCATTGATTATATAAATATATTTATTTAGAATTTGTATTTTTTCAAATTTATTCAAAATATATAAAAAAAATCACATTCATGTGTCATAAAATTATGTTAAATGTCATAAAAAGAAACCATCGGTTCATCATCTAAAAAAGAAATATTTTAATAATAATAATACAAATAATAACACATATATATAAAATAAATATATATATATATATATATATATATACATATATATATATATATATATATATACATATATATATATTATTTATATATACATTTCAGAGTCATTGTAGCCAATTGGATTAATGAAGTTAAATAATTGATAACTCTTTTGTTACTGAGGTTTAAATGAAATACTCTATTGAAACATCTGTGTTTATACGCTCATACTCATAAATCTAAGGACACTTTAGGTCTTTACACAACTTAATGACCAGATAAAAAGCACATTAACATCATTGCAATCTTAATGATGCTGCTTAAATTTACATTGCCTGCAAAATCTTTGCAAATACTTTGTGAATATTCAATCGTCCAGCTCTAATGCTAGTGCAGTTTAATGAACAGCCAATACCTTGCCTGTTACTGAGTGTTCAAGTCTGCAAGTTGAAAAATCCCCAAAAATATTTTCATTATAATTGATCATAATTCATATATTTGACATTTATATGAGGATGTTGTTCTCTTTTATCTCTATTCAGCTTCAGACACACAGTTAAATTTACTGACTTTAAATTAAAGTAAGAGCAGGAGTTTCCTGATTGGACACAGACAGATCATGCTCGTGTGTGTGTGTGTGTGTGTGTGTGTGTGTGTGTGTGTGTGTGTGTGTGTGTGTGTGTGTGTGTGTGTGTGTGTGTGTGTGTGTGTGTGTGTGTGTGTGTGTGTGTGTGTGTGTGTGTGTGTGTGTGTGTGTGTGAGAGAGAGAGAGAGATGGTAGATCTGTCTTCACAGTCGTCTAATGAAATATTATGATCTGCTTGAGAAGATGATGAAAGCTAGTGCTGATTTAAGATGTCTGTACAACATCCAGTTTCCTCTCATTTAATTACTTGGAAATATATTACTAGTCCAGCTTTGGTAATAGACAGAATAAGGTGAATCTTATCCTGAAAGCAAAAAATAACCACCTTTGAGAAAAAAAAAAAAATATTTTGCATGAAAACAAGAACAATTCTAAGACTATCAAGATATTTGCACTACGACGTTATTACATTTTGCATTAAAGATCTATATATATATATATATAGAGAGAGAGAGAGAGAGAGAGAGAGAGAGAGAGAGAGAGATATAGATAGATATAGATATAAAATTGTGAAATTCTGTCTTTTTGAATATATTTTTAAATGTAATTTATTCATGTGATCAAAGCTGAATTTTTCAGTATCATTACTCCAGTCTTCAGTGTCACATGATCCTTCAGAAATCATTCTCATATGATGATTTGCACACACACACACACACACACACACACATATATGCATAAATGAATGCATAAAATATACTGTTAGAATATATACTTTCATACTTTTTAAAGTAATTATTACAATATTTTTGAAACCAAAACATTCTATTTTAAGATTTTTTTTATAAAATATTTTTATCTTAAATTTTTTTATGTTTTAAAATATTTTTAAAACAAAATCTGTTAACTGTGCAAAATCAGCAATAGTTTTTACGAAAAAAATAAATAAATAAAATTAAGTGAAAATTATAATATATGTAATGTATTATTAATATATATTTATATAGAATTATAATATTATATATATATATATATATATATATATATATATATATAAAATTATTTATAATAATAATAATAATAATAATGAAAAAAAAAATATATATATATATAAACAAAAATAAATAAATAATATACTTATATGTATATTTTTGTTACCATATGTACAAATAATATATATTATGCAATGCATAAATTAATGCATATAATCAAAAGAAAGTGAATCTTACAAGAACATGTCTGAGTCACCCTTGAAAAATATATGTATATATTTTAAAGCCACTATGAATTTATTTATAACATAATTTTTTTGCTTTTGTATTTGAATTATCATTATTGTTATATATTGGTCATTATCATTACATTTGCATTATTATAATTTTTACTGAATTTTATTTTTTATTTTATTTTTTGTTACTTCATCTTTGTGTGTGTGTGTGTGTGTGTGTGTGTGTATATATATATATATATATATATATATATATATATATATATATATATATATACGTATGAAATAACAAAAAAATAAAATAAAATGAATTTAATTAATATATATTTATATAAAATTATATATATATATATATATATGGATATGTGTGTTATTGTGTATAGAGTGTGCGTTAATAGTAAAGAAACTCCCATTTGCTGCAGGAAAATGTCAACAGGATAAGAAACTGCTCTCATTACTCATTGCATTATTATAATTTTACCTAAATGTACTTTTTTTTGTTACTTTATGTATATATGTGTTATAGTGTATAGAGTGTGTCTTATAGTAAAGAAACTACCTTTTGCTGCAGGAAAATGTCAACACAGGAAAAGAAACTGCTCATTGCTCATTTTCTAGAGATGCTGATAGGCTGTGCTGATCTTAGACTCCAGTTTTAGCTATAATTGGGATTCTGTCCCTCTTCTGTTCTCAGTGCAGTGTGTCCGAGCGCTCTGATTGGTCCGTCTGTGCCCTATTGATCACTCTCCTCCCTGAACCCTCTCTCGGTCCAGACTAGAAAAGTTGGCTCAGGAAAAGAGGGACTTCTGAAAAGTTCCCTGCCTTATTATTCGGCTGCTGAAAGAGGGAGAAAAGAAAGGCGACGGAATGAGTTTAATGTAGAGGAGATGCAGTGCTGATCAAAGCCAGCTGCATTCATGCGTGGCCTTTTAATGAAGCTCGCTTAATTAACACCAGCGAGAGCCGGGGAAACTCTAAAGCAGCCTATTCCACCCTTCTCCTGTGTTTTACGGGGGCGCCGTTCCAGACGGACCGAACGCACGCCAACACTGAGACGCTTTCACGGCCTTGCATCAAATACTACATTGTACAGAGCTTTTAGTCAGGGATTTACCTCACCAGGAACTCATTTGATCTCAGAGATTAAAAGAATTAACCCGTAATTACATGCACTTGATCATTCAATAAAACTGTGGAATAAATCTGAATTTATAAAGGCAGAACTTGACATAAAACGTGAACTAAACACCATTATTTTCACTGCGTCTTTAATTCAGCCACTGGTGTCCACTTAAGCTAGTCCACTTGGAAATAAAAAGTGATATTTTCCTTTTGTAGAATCTAATTGTAATCTAAATTGTTTTAACATTTGACAATCCTGATTCTCATATTTAAAGAGCTTACAAGCCCTTCCAATTCATCCTTCACCCTTCTGCTGTAGAGAACTTAATTGAGAATGATTGTTAGATTAAATTGCAGAAAATAAAAGCAGAATGCGTTTGTGCAGGTTTAAGGCAGATGATATGAAGGGCTGGATGTGGCTGGTTTTATCAGCTGGTGTGTCTCAGTGCTGTTTCTCATCTTAATGCATGTGTTTGTCTGCAGGAGTGGACATGCACTGATGGCCTTCATGTTGTCAAGGCAGGAGGGGAAGTTAAACAGGCAGCAGACTATGGAGCTGGGACACCACATCCTGAAAGCACACATCTTCAAGGTACCAGATGCATCTGTCTGTCTGTCTGTCTGTCTATCTATCGTTCTATCTATTGTTCTGTCGTTCTATCATTCTATTGTTCTAACGTTCTATCATTCTTTCTATCATTCTGTCATTCTATTTATTGTTCTGTCTATTTATCATTCTTTTTTGTCATTCTATTCTACTTTCTTTTGTTCTATCGATTGTTGTACAAAAAATACAAAACAAATAAGAAAATGAAAAATCAAATAATTATTTATTAATTTATTTATCATTTCACTGCAAAATTAAATTTTTTTAAAAATAAGAAATTGTATTTATTTGCTAAGTAAAATTAAGCCCATATTTAAGTAAATTAAGGTGTGCATTAACATTTTCATAATAATTTGCATATTATCCTTATAAATCAGTTACAAGTATGTATGTATTTATTTATTTCCCTTAAAATACAAAAAGAATACAAAAAATGATATTTATTATTATTTATAGCTATGTATTTATTTATTTTTAAATTAATAGAAAACAAACAAATAAATAAAAAAGAGAAATGTTTTATATCTGTTGTTCTGTCATTCTTTCTATCATTCTATCAATCTTTCTGACGTTCTATTTATTGTTCTATCATTCTATCTGTCATTCTTTTTTATTGTTCTATGTTTTCTATAATTTTATTTTTTGTTCTATCAATTGTTTTGTCTATTGTTTTTTTATCATTCTGTCATTCTATCTGTCGTTCTGTCAGTTTTATCGTTCTATCCTTTGTTCTATCGTTCTGTCTGTTCTGTAATTCTGTCATTCTATTGTTCTAACATTTTATCATTCTGTTGTTCTAACATTCTATGTATTATACTTTCTATCATTTTATCTTTTGTTCTATCAGTTGTTCTGTCGTTCTATCTGTTGTTCTGTCTATTATTCTGTCTATCATTATATCGTTCTATCCATCATTCTGTCATTCTATTATTTTATTTATTGTTCTATTGTTCTATTCTTTTATCTTTCTATCTGTCACTCTATTGTTTTATCTGACGTTCTATCGTTCTAACATTCTATCTATTGTTCTAAAATTCTACCATCTATTGCTCTATTTTTCTATCTGTCGTTCTATCTGTCGTTGCTATCTATCATTCTGTCTATCATTCTGTCGTTCTGTATCATAATTCATAAATCATTTTATCTTTTGTTCTATCAATTGTTCGATTTATTGTTTTTTCTATCATTCTGTCTGTTGTTCTGTTGTTATATCTATCATTCTATTGCTCTAACATTTTATCATTCTATCATTCTGTCTATCATATTATTGTTCTATCCATCATTCTGTTATTCTATCCTAACACTCTATCATTCTGCCATTCTATTGTTCTGTCGTTCTGTCCTTCTGTCTTTCTATCCGTCATTCTATCGTTTTATCTGACGTTCTATCAATCTATCGTTCTAACATTCTATCTGTCGTTCTATTATTCTATCGTTGTCAGTCTCTCTATTGTATCTGTCGTTCTATCAATCGTTCTATCATTCAATCTTTGTATCGTTCTATCCATTGTTCTATCGTTCTATCTATCATTCTATTGTTCTAACATTCTGTCATTCTATCTATCGGTCTATCGTCGTTTTATCATTCTATTTATTGTGCTGTTGTTCTATCTATCGTTCTATCGGTCTATATTTCTGTCATTATATCGTTCTATTTATTGTTTTATCATTGCCATTCTTTGTCGTTCTATCTATCATACATTCTATCGTTTTATCTGTTGTTCTATCATCTTTCTATCTGTCATTTTATCATTCTATTATTCTATCGTTCTACGTACTTTCTATCGTTTTATCTGGTGTTCTATCTGACGTTCTATCTATTGTTTTGTTTTATTTATTTATTTATGTCTATGTCTATATGCATGTATGTATTTAAATATACAATACATAATAATACATCTATAATATAATTTTCTATTTATGATATAATATTAGTAATACTGTATATGTATGTGCTTTTTTTCAGGGTCAGAGTAAGAAGACCGGGGTGTCGTCCAGTGTTCTTCAGGCCTTATGGATCAGCTGTAGTACTGATGGTCTGTCTGCCGCTTTGGCTTCCCTTAGGAACCTCTACACACCCAATGTCAAGGTCAGCACATACTTTCCTTCAGCAGTCTTGCTTCCAGTTGTCTTCCCCATTCATTTTCTCCATAGAAATGTCAAGATGTTACTTTTTTAATGAATTTAGACAGTCTGTATCTGTCTTCCTCATATAATAGCTGGTTTTGATGTGTAACTGTGTCTACACTAATGATTCATAGAGAGCCAATTAGAATGCAGCGTTTGCCACTGACCTTTGACCCCTACGATGAGTCCTGCTCCCTATGCAAATGTTTATAATGAGATCATTAGGACTGCTGAAGTACAGTATTCAGCTCTGTTGTAGTTCAGACACATCACTTCTTTTATTCAATAGTATGTGTATATAATAGACGTGAATGAATTTAAAAATAAGAACTGTTTCTATTTGTTTGTATTTATTTATTTGCATAAGTAAAATTAAGCCCATATTTCAGTAAATTAAGATATGCATTGTAACATTTTCATGATAGTTTAGCACATTTTCCCTACAAATCAGAGTTACTTTTTTTTACATATTTATTTCCTGTCAAAATCAAAAGAAAACAAATAAGAAAATAAAAATAAGAAATAATATTTATTTGCGTAAGTAAAATTATGCCCATATTTCACTAAATTAAGGTATGCATTGTAACATTTTCATGATCATTTAGCATATGTTCCTTATAAATGAGTTACAATTATTTATTTATTTATTTATTTATTTTACTGCAGTCTTGCCTCCAAATGTTTTTAATGTCCATAGAAATGTCAAGATGTTACTTATTTAATGAATTTAAACTGTATCTGTCTTCCTCATATAATAGCTGGTTTTGATGTGTAACTGTGTCTACACTAATGATTCATAGAGAGCCAATTAGAATGCAGCGTTTGCCACTGACCTTTGACCCCTACGATGAGTCCTGCTCCCTGTTGAATGACATTACAGCTCCCTATGCAAATGTTTATAATGAGCTCTGTTGTAGTTCAGACACATCACTTCATTTATTCAATAATATTTGTATATAATAATCGTGAATGAATTTCAGCAACGTCAAAATCAACTGAAAACAAATAAGGAAATAAAAATAATGAATTAAATGTATTATTATTTATAGCTATGTATTTATTTATTTATTTATAATTTCACTCCAAAATTAATATCAAACAAATAAGGGAAAAAAAATAAATGTTATTTGTATTTATTTTTTTATTTATCTATTTGCATAAGTAAAATTAAGCCCATATTTCAGTAAATTAAGTTATGCATTGTAACGTTTGTATGATAATTTAGCACATTTTCCCTACAAATCAGAGTTAAAAGAATCAAAGTCAACAGAAAACAAATAAGGAAATAAAAATAAGAAATTGTTTTTATTGTTATTTATTTATCATTTCACCCCATAATCAATAGAAAACAAATAAGAAAATAAAAAAATAAGAAATTATGTTTATTTATTTGCATAAGTAAAATTATGCCCATATTTCACTAAATTAAGGTATGCATTGTAACATTTTCATGATAATTTAGATGATAATTTTCCCTACAAATCAGAGTTACATTTATTTACTTATTTATTTCGTGCTAAAATCAACAGAAAACAAATAAGGAAATAAAATTAAGAAATTATATTTATTATTTTTATTGTTATTTATTTATTTATCATTTCACCCCCAAATCAATAGAAAACAAATAAAAAATAAGAAATTATGTTTATTTATTTATTTGCATAAGTAAAATTATGCCCATAGTTCGGTAAATTAAGGTATGCATTGTAACATTTTCATGACAATTTAGCATATTTTCCTTATAAATCAGTTACAAGTATTTATTTATTTATGTATGTATTTATTTATTTCACTTAAAAATCAACAGAAAACAAAAAAATGAAATAAGAAATGATATTTATTGTTATTTATAGCTATTTATTCAAAATTAATATAAAACAAACAAATAAATAAAAATAAATGTTATTTATTTATTTAAATCCAAAATCAAATAGAAAACAAAAAAATAAGAACTGTTATTTATTTGTATTTATTTATTTGCATAAGTAAAATTAAGCCCATATTTCAGTAAATTAATGTATGCATTGTAACATTTTCATGATAATTTAGCACATTTTCCCTACAAATCAGAGTTACATTTATTTACTTATTTATTTGAATGAATTTCAGTGACTTCCTGTATTTAATGAACACTAAGAGACTTATGAGCTTGGTAGCAGCAGGTTTGGAGAGCATTAAGGACAATTCCTCATTACTGTGTCTGTATTGATCACACATTAAAATCCGCCGTTAATTGTCAAATTAGTGCGGCGTGTCTTCACTCCATTGAAGATTAAAAACAGACAACAGATAAATGCTGGAAAGAAGACTTGGCATTTTAAGTAATTATCAAACCCTTTTAGATTTAGTGTTAATTGAATCACCTAAAGGTCATTGAAAGAGTAAAGTCGTCCAGATGGTTCCTTGTGTAATACAGGACGAATGCTGTACTGAGACTCCAGAGCAATTATCAGCAAGAATGATGGATTTTAGCTTAAAGCAAAAGTGACTTTATTTTCCTCCTCATCTATTAGCATTCATAACATCCTCCACCGGTCCTCTGTGGATTTTCCTCGCAGCACAGGTTGATGTGTATCTTCTTTTGAACTCGATGAACAGAAAACACACACAATGCTCACAGTGACAGATGCATTGTACGTGATGCTCTTTGTTTTTCTAGTTTTTCTCTGTTGTTTTTGTTGGCTGTCATGTTTCTGGATGAATCTCCTAAAAACACTATCCAGGTCACATTTTACCCCAAAATCAAGAAAACAAATAGGAAAATAAAAAATAAGACTCTTTATTTACTTTTTAAATGTTAAAATCAATAGAAAATAAAAATAAATGTTATTTATTTGTTTATTTGCATAAGTAAAATTAACCTCATATTTCGGTAAATTTAGGTATGCATTGTAACATTCTTAAGGTAATTTAGCACATTTTCCGTGCAAATCAGAATTACAATCATTTATTTATTAAATGATAAAACAAATAATAAAATAAAATAAAGTCATTCTATTTATTATTTTTATTGTTATTTATTTATTTATCTGTCATTTTATTCCAAAATCAATAGAAAAAAATTTAAAATACTAAATTATATATTTTTTTATAATTTAACTCCAAAATTAATAGGAAACTATTAAGAAAATAAAAAATAAATGTTATTTATTTATTTGCATAAGTAAAATTAAGCCCATATTTTGGTAAATTAAGGTATGCACTGTAACATTTTCATGATAATTTAGCACGTTTTCCCTACAAATCAGTTACAATTATTTATTTATCATCAAAATAAACAGAAAACAAATAGGTAAATAAAAATAAAAATTATATATATATATTTTTTTTTTCTATTATTTTTCTCCAAAATCAATAGAAAGCAAATAAGAAAAAATAAATAAATAATAACTATTTTTTTATTGTTATTTATCTATTTATTTATCATTTCACTCCAAAATCAATAAAAAACAATAAAAATCACAATTATTTATTTGTTTGCATATGTAAATAAATAATATTTTGGTAAATTAAGGTATGCATTGTAACATTTTTATGATAATTTAGCACATTTTCCCTACAAATGTATTTATTTATTTATTTACCATCAAAATCAACCGAAAACATAAGGAAATAAAAATAAGAAATTATATTTATTTATCATTTCACTCCAAAATCAATAAAAAACAATCAAAATCAGAAATATTTATTTATTTATTTGCATAAGTAAAATTAGGCCCATATTTTGCAAAATTAAGGTACGTAAGGTAACATTTTCATGATTTAGCAAAATGATAATTTTCCATAAAAATCAGTTACAACTATTTATTTATTTATTTACCATCAAAATCAACAGAAAACAAATAAGGAAATAAAAATAATAAATGATATTTATTATTTTTTATTGTTATTTATCTATTTATTTATCATTCCACTCCAAAATCAATAGAAAACAAATAAGAACATAAAAAGGTAAGGAATATTTATGTATTTATCATTTCACTCCAAAATCAATAAAAACAATAAAAATAAGAAATATTTATTTATTTATTTATTTGCATAAGTAAAATTAAGCCCATATTTTGCATTGTATGCATTGTAACATTTTCATGATAATTTGGCACATTTTCCCTACAAATCAGTTACAATTATTTATTTATTTCATATTAGAATCAACAGAAAATAAATAAGGAGATAAAAACAAGAAATTATATGTATTATTTTTTATTGTTATTTATTTCACGCCAAAATTAACAGAAAACAAATAAGAAAAAAAAAGAAGGAAATATATTTATTTATAAATTAATTTATTTGCATAAGTAAAATTAAGCACATATTTTGGTAAATTAAGGTATGCATTGTAATATTTTCATGTGATAATGGCACATTTTCCCTACAAATCAGTTACCTGTTTCATGTCAAAATCAACAGAAAATAAGAAAATAAAAAATAAGAAATTATGTTTATTTATTTATCATTTAACTCCAAAATAATAGAAAACAAATAAGAAAAAAAAAAGAAATTATATTTATTTATTTGCATAAGTAAAATGAAGCAGATATTTTGGTAAATTAAGGTATGCATGAATTGTATTTATTTGTTTATTCTTTTTTTAACTTTGTTTTATTTTCTGGACCTGATCCTGGATAAGCAGCTATGGATGGATGGATTTTAGTTTTTTCTCATCACCTTTGAACAAATTATTTTCTCTCCTCATCCTGTCTCAATTAAACATGGTGTTTTCACTTTTTCCACTAAGAGCTCACCGTTTCTCTCTCCTCTCAGTGTAAATAAGTCGTCCTTGAACTCTTTAAATTGCTTGTCAGTGGAGTTTGTCCCTGTAATTGCTGCGTGCAGCTGTATTTTGCATTTATCTTTCACCTCTTCTTCTCCATCTCTCTCTCTCTCTTCCTCAAGGTGGTGTCTAAACATTCTCATGTGGTTTTGGTAAATAAAACAAATTTCATTTCCAGGCGCTCTCGGGCCTCTGGGGCCGCGCAGCCGCTGCTGATTAAACGTTTGTTATTCATCCGCTTATCCAAAGCAGAATCCAGGCTGATTAATGACTGGGACACAATGTGTCGTCGCGCGCCGGAGCACTTGATGAGCCCGAGAATTGTGATCAGCATGCTTTACCAATCAGCAGTTTGTTCCTAGTGAACTTTAAACACAGGATGAGCCATTGTTTTACAAAGAAAGACACAATATGAGAGCTGGAGGAGGATAAATGACAACCCACAGCTCTAAACCATCACTCTCTATTTTAGGGATTTTGGTTGAGGCTGAAAGAATACCTTGTGAATCATAAATGATGATTGGAGTTCTTGATTCAGGCACAGTTTGAGCTCTCGAACATCATTTGTCAGTCTCTGAACTAGGGCTGCTCAATTTTGGCAAAAATCATAATCACGGATATTTTTATTCAATATTGTATTTACGATTATTTAACACGATTATGAATGACTTCTACTTGTTCTATGGCTTCTGCCCCTTTGACTTCTTTGATTTTTTTTTTTTCTAGCTTCTGCCTCTTCGACTTTGTCTTAGGTTTCTTCTACTTAGACTTTTTCTATGGCTTTTTTCGCCATTTCCCTTGACTTCCACCTGTTCAATGGCTTCTGCCTCTTTGACTTTAGATTTTTTTTTTTTTGCTTCTGCCTCTTCGACTTTTTCTATGGCTTCTGCCTAGGTTTCTCTTCTATGGTTTCTATGGCTTCTACCTCTTCAAATTTTTTCACCATTTCCCTCGACTTCCACCTGTTCAATGGCTTCTGCCTCTTTGACTTTTTTTATTATATATATATATATATATATATATATATATATATATATATATTAGTCAATATTGTTTTTACGATTATTTAACACGATTATGAATGACTTCTACTTGTTCTATGTTCCCTTTGACTTTGATTTTTTTTTGCTTCTGCCTCTTCGACTTTTTCTATGGCTTCTGCCTAGGTTTCTCTTCTATGGTTTCCATGGCTTCTACCTCTTCAACTTTTTTCGCCATTTCCCTCGACTTCCACCTGTTCAATGGCTTCTGCCTCTTTGGCTTTTTTTATTTATATATATATATATATATATATATATATATATATATATATATATATATATATATATATATATTAGTCAATATTGTAATCACAATTATTTAACACAATTATGAACGACTTCAACTTGTTCTATGGCTTCTGCCCCTTTGACTTCTTTGAAAAAAAATACAGCTTCTGCCTCTTTCTCGTCTATGGTTTCTATGGCTTCTACCTCTTCAACTTTTTTCGCCATTTCCCTCGACTTCTAATTGTTCTATGGCTTCTGCCTCTTTGACTTTGAATTTTATTTAATTTATTTTTTTGCTTCTGCCTCTTCGACTTTTTCTATGGCTTCTGCCTAGGTTTCTCTTCTATGGTTTCTATGGCTTCTACCTCTTCGACTTTTTTTCCCCCATTTCCCTCGACTTCCACTTGTTCTATGGCTTCTGCCTCTTTGACTTTGAATTTTATTTAATTTTTTTTTCTAGCTTCTGCCTCTTCGACTTTTTCTATGGCTTCTGCCTAGGTTTCTCTTCTTTGGTTTCTATGGCTTCTGCCTCTTCGACTTTTTCAACTTTGACTTTTTCGCCATTTCCCTTGACTTCTACTTCTATGGTTTTTGACCTCTTTGAAATTTTTATTTAGTGATTTTTTTAGGCTTCTGCCTCTTCAACTTAGGTTTCTATTTTTTCGAATTTTTCTATGGCTTATGCCTAGATTTCTCTTCTATGGTTTCTAAGGCTTCTGCAAAAATTTTTAGCCATTTCCCTCAACTTCTACTTGTTCTATGGCTTCTGCCTCTTTGACTTCTTTGATTTTTTTTTTTTTTTCGACTGGGTCCAAAACTTTTTATTACTAATTAATTTAAAGATAGCAATACAACAGAAAAAAAGATACATACTGAATAATTTTATGCAAGTCTAAAGTAGTATAAAAATACTACAAAAACTGAATGTAATCATTTGAATGTAAAATAAAACAGCATCTTCACTGTGAGAATTAAGCATGCTTTGTTTTGTTTCTTATTAAAACTACAAAAGTCCTTCATTCAAGAGCAGTGAGTGATTTTTCGCTTTGTATTTTTATGTTTTATTAATATTAAGGACAGAGACGGCAGAAGGAATATTATTTGTTGTCGCTGTTAAACCAAAGGAAGAAATATTTATTCATCACTGTTTAGTAAAAGATACAAATCCATTGGATAGTATGAGTTTATTTAAGATCGGAGTAATCTATTGGTTGTAAGCAAACAAGGAACAAGGAAGCTGATTGGTCAGTGAAACTGCACATGATAGCACATGGAACCAGGTATTTTCATTCTCAACTGTTTGTGATCATTTAAGACATAACTGTCAAGGGTTTACATGAATAATCACCAAGCGCCTCATTGGGCGCAATAATCGTTTCATCTCGATTACTGTATTTTCATGATCGTTTGAAGCCGAAATCTAAATTGAATTTCGATTAATTGCACAGCCCTACTGTAAACTGTCTCGTATGTCTGTAGGTGAGCCGTTTGCTGATGCTGGGTGGAGCGAATGTCAACTATCGTACGGAGGTGTTGAACAACGCCCCTGTCCTCTGCGTCCAGTCTCACCTGGGCCATCAGGAAATGGTCAGCCTGCTGCTGGAGTTCGGAGCAAATGTGGACGTGGTTTCAGAGAACGGCATGAGTTCCTTGTGTTACTCAGCGGCCGCTGGTCATCTGGCGCTGGTCAGTCTGCTCTGTAAGAGAGGAGCCAAGGTCAGTGCAAATACATATTTTATACTTTACATGTGACCCTGAACCACAAAACCAGTCATAAGGGTAAATGTTTTGAAATTGAGAGTTATACATCATCTGTGAGCTGAATAAATAAGCTTTCCTTTGATGTATTGTTTATATAGGATAATATTTGGTTTTAATATCTGGAATCTGAGGGTGCAAAAAATTCGAAATATTGAGAAAATTGCCTTTAAAGTTGTTCAAATTTCTTAGGAATGCATATTACTAATCAGAAATTAAGTTTTGATATATTTACAGAAAGAAATGTACAAAATATCATCATGGAACATGATCTTAACTTAATATCCTAATGATTTTTGGTATAAAAGAAAAATTGATCATTTTGACCCATACAATGTATCATTAGCTATATTTTATATTTTACTTTTTTCAGGAATCTTTGATTATTACAATTTTTACAAGAATAGAAATCTTTTGTTGCAATGTACACTTCTATTCAAATATTTGTGGTCAGTATTTTTTTTTTTAAAGAAATTAATATTTTCATTTGGCAAGAATATGTTGTCGAATTCATAAAAAATGATAGTAAAGACTTTTTGTGTTACAACAGATTTCTATTTTGAATAAATGCTGTTCTTTTTAACTTTTTTTTTTTTTTTAAATCTTGAAAAAGTATCACAGGTTTTAAAAGAAAACAAAATAAAATAAAAAAGCAGCACAACTGTTTCCAGCTTTGATAATAAATCAGCATATTAGAATGATTTCTGAAGGATCATGTGACACTGAAGACTGATGTAATGATGCTGAAAATTCAACTTTGATCATGCAAATTAAATTACATTTTAATATATATTTAAATATAAAACAGTTATTTTAAATTTAAAAAATATTTCACACGTTAAATATTTTAACTGTATTTTTGATCAAATAAAAGCAGCCTTAATGAACAGAAGAGACATCTTTTAAAAAGCATTAATGTTGTAGCGGTGTAGCGGTTTACATACATGTATTATTGTACTCATTTATATATAAAAAAATATATATATATATATATATATATATATATATATATATATATTTATTTATTTATTTTTTATTATATTTGAAAATATATATTTATATATAAGTGTCATTAAAAATCCATTTGACTTTTTATTTACCAAGAACAATATATTTAATCTAACTGACATTCCAAATTCGAATTAATTTTCAAATGTGGCATTGGAAATAATATATTCCAATAATATATTGGAAATAATACCAATAAACATTATAGTTTTTTATTAATTGTTATTTATTCATTTATTTAAAATTATTATTACATTATAACCCTGGTATTAAGAAGGTAAACCAGGTCAGTTTTGATTGATAACTCTAGAGTTATTGATCTTAAACCTAATATTTGAGATGCATTTCCTATCAAAACTCTACTTACATGCATATTGATTCACTTACACAGTATTAATGTTGTCATTTGTGGTCAGGTGGATCACGTGGACAAGAGCGGCCAGTGTGCACTAGTACACGCGGCCCTGCGGGGTCATTCAGAGGTCATTGAGTGTCTGCTGGAGCTGACCTGGAGCACTGAGGGTCAACAGGACCTGAGCCTGAAGAACAAAGCCCTGCAGCAGGGCCTCATCGCAGCCTGCAGTATGGGACACATTCATGTGAGTTCACACACTGTCACAACTTTTCAATTATGGTACAATATTTATAGAGGCCTGTTTAACTTTTATAAGGGCAAATTGTTTTTCTAACCACTTAAAAAATGTAGTGCGTCAGCAATTTGTGTTGAATGCTTCAGTTAAGTTATTTAATAACAAATACTCTGAAAAAAATTGCATCTTGTACTTATAAAATCAAATCAGCATCACAGACAAAAACATCTGTCAAAAATGCACAAGATGCACAATAAATTATCTGTTAGAATCAAGTTGATTATGAATATGCAGCTCTGTACTGTCAGCTATAGCGGTAGATTTTGATTTATTCACTGTTTGGGAGTTGCTATGGATGTTTTATTCACATTCAGTGTTTTCAAAGCTCATTTTACTTTGTTTTGTTTTTTTCCACTCAAACTGTCTGGCAGTGGCATGTTTGAAAACAACAACACTGAACCCATAATTAAACCTAAAATATTACAAAATATGTCAAATATTGGATTTTGGAAACCCACATGAATTTCTAACAATATCTATGACATTTCCATTGCCTTCAGCGTACAAGCTCACTTACTTGCACACGTATGAATGTCGATGTGTAGTAAAAACAAGACGCAGACCTTGAAGTGTAGTAAATCTTATAGATATAGTTGCGAGGATGCAGTTGCCATGGGAGAACAGCCATAGCAACAGGCTGGGCTCTAAGGTCAGAAGGAAAGAAGCACTTGTGTTTTTTAGTTTGTTCCAGCATCTGCGTTTCAATCTGAATGATTCATTCAACTTCCTGTTGATCAAACCCAGATAGTTTAATGGCTGCAGTCGAGATTTATTGTTAATCTTGCCAGTGGTGGGTGAAATAAGAAAATGAGCCAGTCATGAAACTGTTATTTTTATTAAATACATTTCTTTGTCCTTAGGACACTATTTCATTTCATTTTATTTTTACTTTTATTTTTCATTTTTTTGCAATGGCAGTGTTACACTACCAGTGAAAGTTTTTAAGATTTTTTAATGTTTTTTAAAGAAGTCATTTCTGCTCACCAAGCTTGCATTTATTTGATCCAAATTACAGATTTTTACTTTTTGAAATAACTGTTTTCTATTGAAATATATTTAAAAAAGTATTTATTCCTCTCGTTTCAAAGCTGAATTTTTAGCATCATTACTCCAGTCAAATGATCCTTTAGAAATCAATAAAATATTTTAATTTGCTGCTCAAAAAAAAATTATTATAATGATGTTGAAAACAGCTGAGTAGAATTTTTTCAGGTTTCTTTGATGAATAGAAAGTTCAGAAGAACAGCATTTATCTGAAATAGAATCTTTTGTAACATTATGTCTTTATCATCACTTTTGATCAATTTAAGGCATCCTTGCTTAATACATTTTTAAATTAATATATATATATATATATTAATTTAAATTTTATTTTTAAGTTCATTTACCAATTTTATTTCAAATTACAAAAATAAAGATATATTCTTAAGGTTTTATTTGTAGTTTTATTTAAATACAATAACTCGACCGTCAGACTCTCGTTACTAAATTCAATTATATTCATGTAAATAAAAAAAAGTATTAATTTCTATAATTTCTTTCCCTTTCTGATGGATCATGTGACACTGAAGACTAGAGTAATGATGCTGAAAATTCAGTTTTGAAATCACAGAAATAAATTAGGTTTTAAAATATATTCAAATAGAAAGCAGCTATTTTACATAGAAAAAATTTACATTGCTGTATTTTGGATCAAATAAATGCAGGCTCAGTGAGCAGACGTAAAGCACTTCGATATACTATTATATTTTTTGTTGATATTTTTAATCAGATTTTATTTTTTGTTTTCTTTATAATTTTAGTTTTATTTTAAATTAGTGTTTTTTGTCATTTAATTAAAGTATTATTTGTATTAAATGTTGCGTCAGTAACAAGTTTTTTAATTTCTAAGTTTTTTTAACAAATTTATTTCAAGTAACATTTTTTTTTATGGTTTTAATTGTAGTTTTATTTAAATACAATAACTCTGAGCGACTGTCAGACTCTCGTTCTTAAATTCAATTTTATTCATGTAGCATGCTGTAGTTCCTCGTTAAATTCCCTGCCACTGGAGCGTAACTTCACCAAAGCCCATTTTTACCCACATGTGACGTTTAATGACCCTGGTTTCATCTCGTATCTGATTCTTCATTTGCTGTTCTGTCCCAGTATTGTGTTTGATTGATGTGAGCTGGTGTTTTGTCAGGTGCTGGAGGGCTTGTTGATGTTGAATAATGAACTGGCGGTGCAGATTGATGCCCATGACACACTATGGGGCGAAACAGGTACGTTCAGTTCTTCTCCTTCATGTTTTTATGTCTCGTCTCTCACGGTGTCATTGTTTCTGTTCCATTAGGAGTCAGAATTGCAGTCGGTAGGAAGCTTGCAGTGAATTGTAGGTGTTTGTAGAGGTTTTGTCAGAAAATACATCAGAAACGAACTGGTGTAGGTTTGCACGATTTTGGTATTTTCAGCCTTTTTAAAGCTGAAAAGCTTTCAGAATCTGCAAAATGTTATTTTATCAAAATAAGAGGGATGATACAAAATGTAGTACTGACTGAATAAGATATTTCACATAAAATATGTTTCCATATAGTCCACAGGAGAAAATAATAATTGAATTTGTTACCTGAATGATCCACAACTGTGTTTTTGTTTAGTGATAGTTGTTCATGAGTCCCTTGTTTGTTAAACTGCCTGCTGTTCTTCAGAAAAATCCTTCAAGTCCCACAAATTCTTTGGTTTTTCAGCATTTCTGTGTATTTGAACCCTTTCCAACAATGACTGTATGATTTTGAGATCATCTTTTTACACTGAGGACAACTGATGGACTCATATGCAACTATTACAAAAGATTCAAATGCTCACTGATGCTCCAGAAGGAAACATGATGCATTAACTTTTTGAATTTGAAGATCAGGGTAAATTTAACTTATTTTGTCTTCTGGGAAACATGTATGCATCTTCTGTAGCTTCTGAAAGGCAGTACAGTAAATGTACCTTACAGTATTAAAATAAATAAGTCTTAGGCAAAATAAGAAAAATGTACACCTCTCCATTCTGTTCAAAAGTTTTCACCCCTGCTCTTAATGCTTAATCGGATAAAAACACATCTCTTCCATCTTTATTTGACCCTCTATTCTAATTCTATTCTTTGTAAAAACTTGCCCTTTTTCTATTAATTTACTTAATAGATTTAATTTTTTCTTAAAAAAGACAACTAACACTAGCTTCTCTGTTCTTGTTGTATCTCTATTAATTTATTTACTGTTTGTTTTCTTAATAAAAAATAAATAACACTAGCTTGCTTTTTCTTTCTATTTATTATGCAATTTAAAAAGAAACCTTGATACATTTACTGCGTTAGGCTAAATAAGACTTGTCATAGTCATAATCATTTTTTTTTTTTTTTCTAAGTCGCTTTGGTTAAAAGCATCTGCTAAATGTCTAAAAGTAATGCATGTTTTGTCCTTCTGGAGCATCAGTGAGCGTTTTAACCTTCTGTAATAGTTGCATATGAGTCCCTCAGTTGTCCTCAGTGTGAAAAGATGGATCTCAAAATCATACAGTCATTATTGGAAAGAGTTGAAATACACAAAAAAGCTGAAAAACCAAAGAATTTATGGGACCTGAATTCTTTTTCTGAAGAACAGCAGGCAGTTTAACTGTTCAGGACAAACAAGGGACTCATGAACAACTATCACTAAACAAAAACACACAGCTGTGGATCATTCAGGTAGCAACACAGTATTAAGAATCAAGGGGATGTAAACTTTTGAACGGGGTCATTTGTATCGGTTAACAAATGTAAATCACTAATAATCCAACGTTTGTCTGTTAAATGAAGTCTCTGGAGCTGTTTGAAGGGTTTTGTAACACACTATCTTTGTGAAGAGTGACTCAGCTGTCTTCATCAGTGTGTGTGCAGTCTACACTACTCTACGTTATGATTATTCAATACATTACCGCCCAGTTTAAGGTTTTTCTGCTGTAGACTGTGAGTTTGAGATGTGGCAGTCACGAGTCCATTAAGGTCAGACGTGGGCATTCATCTCATATAATTACACAGCTCCGCATCCGGTGTGACCTTCAGTGGCTTTATGTGCCGCTGTGAAGGCAGAGGTACCGCTGTATTGTATGCATTGAAAGAGAAATGGAAGTGAATTATTCAGAAGAGATTATGAAAACTCATAGATCTGTGTGTCTTAAAGCATGTGAAAAGAGAAAAATATAAGACCTTGAGCTAATCACTTTAATTGCCTTATATAATAAATGTTTCATTGAATTGGAACACAGGTGTTGATGTGTTTAAATGCATTCATCTGTCTGAAGTTTTGAGTTACAGTATGAGATAGAAAGCTGCAGTATGCTTTATAGTACAGAGATATGATATGAGGCCACACAGAAACACATGTATATCTCATTTACATCCATCCATGTGTCCGTCCATTTTGCACTGTAAATGGAAATACAGAAGGAAACCTGAATTTGAACCCTTGTGCATAAAGCAATATGATTTTATTTCTTTGAAATTAGTTCATATGAAGAAAAATATGGGCTAGGCTCAGATACCGCCTGTTTTATTTAGAAGCAGTCCTTCAGCATCTGAAGAGCAGAGATGTTCATTTCTTCGGAGTGCTCTCTTCAGGCCAGGATCAGTCCTCTCTGGTCCTGGACCCGCATGGTCCTGCTGACAAACAGAGCTCAGATGAAGGTCATTTCCATTATCAGACCTCCAATGCACATTTTTGCCTTGCGTTTCCCCATCTCAAGCAATCTGGGTTCAGTGGATAAATTATAAAGGGCTTTGGGAGAAGAGTAAACTTTATTAGTGTGCTGGGCTTTTGTTTTTGTGTTATTGTTAAGTGAGCCTATAATTGTGATTCTTCATTGTTGAAATTGCAGTTCTGCTGAATGCTTTTTAGTAATGCACTGAAATGTGTGGCTGAACTTTTTTCTGCTGATTGCAGAGTGTCCTTCATTCAACTCATTCAACACTATTCTTTAAATAATTACTGTGTGTTATCATCAGATAAAGTTGTAATGCTGTTTCTAAGGTATTAAATGGATGCTAAGACACTCAGGTTGTTGGTAGATGATAGATGGACTGAAAGACGGAAACAGATAATTGAGAGCTAAATTGATTGATGGATGGATGAATAGACAGGAAAAGCAGATGAACGGATGTATAGATAGGCAGAAAGGCTGATGGATAAACCGACAGGTGGATGTACAGATGGATAGACAAACAGAAAGACTGATGGATAAATAGATGGATGGATAGAAAACCAGAGAGATGAATGAATGAATAAATGGATAGACAGAGAGATGGATGGGTGGATGGACAGTTAGAGAAAGGTAGGATGGATGGATGAACAAACAGATAGATAGACAAACAGAAAGACGTGTGGGTGGATGGACAGATGAACAGACATATATATAGATAGATGAATGGACCGATGGATAGACAGAAAGCGAGAGAGATGGATGGATGGACGGATAGATGGATGGATAGATAGATTTACACGAGTAGTTTGATGGAGAGACTGACTGTTAGAAGGATGAATAGACAGAAAAGCAGAATGATGGATGGATGGATAGAGGGGCAGAAAGACTGATAGATGATCAGACAGGTGGGTGGGTGGATGGATGGATGGATGGAGAGACAAACAGAAAGATGGATGGATGGACAGACCGACGGATAAATGGATGGACAGATGAATGGTTGGATGGTTAGACGGACAGATGGAAGGATGAACAGACCGAAAAGCAGAGTGATGGGTGGGTGGATGGACAGACAGAAAGACAGAGAGATGATGGATGGACAGATTAATGGATGGATGGATGGATGGAAGGATTGGTTGAATAGGCAGATGAATGGAAGGACACACGGATAGACAGACAAACAGATGGACAACAGACAAATTAATGGATAGACATTTTAATGGATGGATGGATGGACAAAAGACAGACTGATGGATAAATGGATAGATGGGTGGATAGGTGGATGGATGGAAGGAAGGATGATAGACAGACAAAGGGATGGATAGAAGGACAGAGATGGATGGATAGACGGACAGATTAATGATGGATGGACAAAAGACAGACTGATGGATAGGTGGATAGGCGGATGAATGGAAGGACACATGGATAGACAGACAAAGGGATGGGTGGAAGGACAGAGATGGATGGATGGATGGATGGATGGACAGAAAATCAGAGACAAATTAATGGATAGACAGATGGATGGATGGATGGATGGACAGAAAGACACTGATGGATGGATAGATGGGTGAATGGATGGATGGATGGAAGGAACGACAGACAAAGAGACGGATGGATGGATGGAAGGACAGAAAGACAGAGATAGACAGATGCACGGATAGGCGGACGGATGAATGGACAGAAAGACAGAGACATGGTTGGACAGATGAATGGGTGGATAGACACAGAGAAGGATGGATGGTAGAACAGATGGACAGACAGATGAATGGATAGATAGAATGAAAGACAGAGATGGATGGATAAATTGATAGATGGGTGGATGAATTGACAGATGGATAGAAAAAAAGACAGAGATGGATGGATGAATAGATAGATGGATAGACAGAAAGCCAGAGAGATGCACAGATAGGTGAACGGATGGAATGAGATGGTTAGATCGACGGACAGAAAGACAGAGACACATGGATGGACGGATGAATGGGTGGATAGGCGGATGGATGGATGGAAGGACAGAGATGAACAAATGAATGGATAAACAGATTGTGATTGTTGCAAATAGAGGTAGACAGACGCATCAGAGGTGACTGTCAGATGAATGAGTTTCTCTGTCAGACAGATATACCTGTTAGCATTGACCTACACATGAATCTCCAGCTAAGAGCTGCTTAGCTGTGTATTAATACCTTTGTGGATAACTTTTTTTTTTTTTTCGCATAAGCTTAGGTCAATGAGGTCTATGATCAGTCAGTGCCAAAAAGAAATAAAACCGGTGCTAACTGAAAGAAAACAAGTTTACAAGAAGATTACATCAAGAATTTGTAATATAATGGTACAAAGAAAGATTGTGGTCAAGTTTTTTTCGGCACAGCACAAAGGTTATAATTGACAAAAGGGTTATATGGGTACAAAATGTCATTTGTTCTTGTGTTTTATTATTTTTGAAGTCCAAAGTGACCTAGACATGTTCTTGAGCTGTGAATGATCACTGTTGTTTGTTTTGTGGGCATGCACAGACCCAGACAGCTATAAAAAGAGGTTGTTCTGGCTCCTTTCTGTCCTGTTTGTTTCTCGAGATTCAAACAAACAAGTATATGAGCTCACAAGTCAAAGAACCCCAACAAAGAAAGCTGAATTACCTTCAGCTCTGTGAGATCAGTCAAAACAACACTTGAATTTAATTCTGGAAACAATAAAACCCCTTAAAAATGTGTTGTTGATTAGTTTAGGATGCATCTCTTTCTGTAGTTGTGCTTCAATCCATGTTTCTTGTGCAAATGACCTAAAGCAGTGCTCTTGGGTCCAGATGGATGTTGTGATTCTCAAAGACGTCTCTCTAATGGCTCGGGCATCTTCTCTAAATGGATGTGTGGTTGTGTAGAGTCCCGATCCTTTAATCTCGCTCAGATCGCGGAGAGCTGTTAGTCACATGGTGTCCTAGACGACCCCGTCAGACCCGACATCAATGTCCTGGCCAGAACACAGTCCGTCCTTTATGAGGACAGAGAGATTCCTCTCTAATTAATGATCCTTGAGGGATCCGATCGGATTTTGTGACTGGAATTTTCATAGCCTTTACTATCCTTATGATATTATTAGTGTAACTATTATTTTGGAATACTGTATGAACATTTTGGATTTAAAATTCTTTAATTATGATCTTAGACTTCATTTATTTGGTAACACTTTACAGTAAGGTATCATTTGTTAATTTATGAACTAACATGAACAAACAATGAGCGATACATTTATTACAGTATTTATCTTAGTTTATGAAATAATACAGCCATTCATTAAACTAAAGCTGTAGACGTATTGTTCATTCTTCGTTCATGGCAACTAATGTTAATGAACTAATTAATCTTACTGTGAAGTGTTACAATTAATTTTTTTATTATTTCATGTTATTTTATTTTATAATTATTATTATATGATTTTTTTCAGTTTTTTTTTAACAATAGATATAATTAATAAATATTAATTTATTTTTTGTATTACTATTTATATATTTTTTTCAGTTTAAGTTAATATTTTATATATATTTAATTGTTTAAAATTCATAAAAAAAAAATATTATTTTTATTAATAAATTGTATGTCTATCTATTTTAAATGTAATGTATTTTATTTTTTTCTTTGTCTTATTTAATTATATATTTAATTATCTCTATCTATCTATTTTATATTATACAGTTTAATAATTTATTATTTTGTTCATAATTAATAAATATAATTTATTAGATTTTATTTGTTTTATTATTTTATTTCAAATTGGTAAATTATATTTAATTTGTTCTTAAGTCAAAAAATATTTATTTTATTTTTGATTAGTTTCCTATAGCTTTGAAAAATTTATTCTCTATCTATGTTTTATAATATAATAATAATTGTATGATTTTATTTATTGTTTTATTAATTTATTATTTTTTGACTTCGTAAATGATATTTGTTATTAATCAGTTAAAATGATTAACTGCTATTGATTCTTTTTTATATATATATATATATAGCATTAAATAATTATTCTCCTCTGCATGCTTTTACAAATTATTTTCAAACGAAAGCGCACTGGGTGCATCATAAAAAAAAAACATTTTCAGTTTATTAATTACACATACAGAGCTCTTGCTTGTATTATATGTGCCACTTTAATATCCAGTTAAAATAGCATGAATCATTCACTGAAAATTCATAATGCACGTCTGCATTTCTCTTTATTCTCTCAGCTCTGACTGCGGCCGCAGGACGGGGAAAAATGGAGGTGTGCAGCTTCCTGTTGGAGCGGGGGGCGCAGGTTCAGCAGGTGAACAGGAGAGGAGCGTGTGCCCTGTTCTGCGCTGTCCGACAGGGACACTGGCAGGTGAGTCACTACAAAACACCTGAACAACTCAAACAGCAGGATGTCTCTTCAGAAATTGTTCATCCCTCAAAGACAGAGACAGCCGCCCGTGGTTAAAAATAGCTATTGTTCTTAAATGTTTAAGAACTTTTGAAATTCGCTAATCCAATTTCGTAATGCACAGAGTCTACTCTTTTCAGTGATATCGCATTGGTCTCATTTAGATATTCAGAGGCTCCGTAGTGAGCGTGATTCGTCATCACATTTCCTCAGCACTGATTCATCAGATCAAACCAATGTATTTCGGCCCTCTGAGCCAAACTGCTTAGTCCCACCCCTTTGCCCAGATTGGTTCAAACTGTTATCTATTCAACCAATAAACATAGCTTTTGGTCTTTTGAACCACCAATTAGCATGTTTCTTTGGAAATCTGAACAAACGCAAAGTGAAGTAAAGTGTGTCTTGCGTGCATTAAAAAAAAACGCAAAATAACATTTGCATGACAGCATTCTTTAAAAAAAGCACAGAAAAACTCACGACAGAGTCCTTTGACAACACAAACCAAAACCAAGGATGAAACAGCAGTAGATATCGGATAAAGCACTGGAGTTTTGGCGTCACTAAGCGATGTCCCGGTAAAATAGATTCAGACTACAGCCAGCAGATCCATCTATTTGGTTGTTATATTATGTAACTAATTCTTGTATAGTTTGTAAAGATTATTTGCACTATTTTTTCTATTGCACTCGGTATATTTCTCTCTCATTTTGTGTGTGGTTTGTGAATAATTTGGACTATTTATATTTTTGTTACACAAGACAATTTGTGCAAATGTTTTCACTCCTTCCCACACTGTTCTTGTTTATTGTTTATACTCAGATTAAGAATATATTTATCTGAAAAAGTAACTTTTGCTATTATATAACACTGTTTCTGCTATGACTTTACTCCTGGAATGTTTCTGGATAGGTCTATATTGTCAATAAACTAAATAGGCCTGTTTTTCACTGAAAAAACAGTGTAATGAGTGGCTATAACTTGCTTGGGGAATGTTATATATAGACAAAACATCTAAATACAAATTTCGCAAGAAAAAAAATCCAAACTTCAGGAGTTTTTGTGTAAGTACCAGTGTTGGGCACATACCTTAAAAAAAGTAATTAGTTATAGTTACTAGTTACTTCTCACAAATAGTAACTGAGTAGTATAAAAGTAACTAATTACCAGGAAAAGTAACTATTGCCTTACTTAAAAAAAAATTAATATAACTATTAAATAAATATAAAACATTGTACACTAATCTACACTATTTTAATGTTGTTGTGGGACAACGTGAGAGACAACTATCAAATTCAACATATTATTATAAATATTATCATTACTATAGTGGAACAATAAAGCACAATAGATGGTTTAGAACTTTAAATATTTATTGCACAGACCACAACTCGTCAACAAATAAGTCTAAATATAAATTATGCTTCTGAAGAAATGTACCAAAAATAAACTATTATTATTATTTAATTAATTCTGCAAAAAATGCTTTTCTTACTTTGATTTTTTTGTCTCGTTTCCAGCCAAAATATCTCAAAAATCGTAAATCAAGAAGGATTTTGTAGACAAGTAAAATTATTGTCTTGTTTTCAGAAAAAAAACTGCTCAAAATTAAGTGCTTGAAAGAAGCAAAATGATCTGCCAATGGGATGAGAAAAAAAAAGTTGTTTTCTTTTTATAAATAAGATTTTTTTTCTTACCCTATTGGCAGATAATTTTGCTTGTTCTAAGAAAAGAACTCACTTCATTTTGAAAACAAGAACATATTTGTCTCATCAACAAAATCCTTCTTGATTTAAGAATGATTAGATATTTTGGCAGGAAACAAGAAAAATAAATATAAGAAAAGTATTTTTTTTGCAGTGTAGAATAGGTCTGAAAAAACAAAGAAATGCACAGGTGCCTCAGGTGCCCCAAAAACGTTCTAGGTCTTTAAGGGTCAATGCATGAACGTCTCTCTTTCAGATTGCAGATCTGCTACTGCAGCATGGGGCGGATGTGAATGTAAGTGATAAACAGGGCCGAACGCTGCTGATGGTGGCAGCGTGTGAGGGGCATCTCAGCACAGCCGACTTCCTGTTGTCTAAAGGTGAGTGATGTGTGCAAATGCACTTTATTTATGGGCATGATCTTTTGCAATTGTTGATACTCATAATGCAACATAAAGAAGAATGTTTCCAGCTAGAGTTCAAACAAACATCCTGTGGTTTTCCCAGGTGCCTCTTTAGCGTCGGTGGATAAGGAAGGGTTAACGCCGCTCAGCTGGGCGTGTTTAAAAGGACACAAGAACGTTGTTCAGTTTTTGGTGGAGAAGGGTGCGGTTATCGACCACTCGGACAAGAATGGACGCACTCCGCTGGACCTGGCGGCTTTCTACGGAGACGCAGACATCGTAAGTGAATAATGTGTCATAGAGCCACAATTTAGGAGGTCAGATGGATCTTTCTGATAAGAGATACAATGTGTGAAGTCTCAGGACTGTTGCACTGGATCATAAGAGAGATCGGGGATTATTTGCACTGTAGATTCAGTAGTTTGGACTGAGTTAACAATCTAGATGCAGAATTACTGTGTACGTTTAGGGTAAGTTGATCTGTTTTGATGGTAGATTTTCTTTGACTGTGTTGAACATTAAATTTGTTTATCAGTTCAAGAATTGATAATTGATTCTATGAAACATTACTTATTGCCTATATTTATTATGTTATAGTTGAGGCATAATTAGTCAAAATTAATGCCGTAATTATTTATTCAGTACCTTTCAAAAGTTTAGTTGGAAAGTTTTAGTTTTTTTTTTAGTCTCTTTTCACCGATATTGTTTATTTGGTCCAAAGTAAGCAAAAACAGTAAAAATATGAAATATTTAAAAAAGAATATATTTCAATATGTGATTTATTCCTGTGATCAAAGCTGAATTTTCAGCATCATTACTCCAGAATCATCACATTCTTTTTCACATTAATTGCTGAATTAATTAATATATTTTATCATTATATTTTTGTTGTTTTTATTTTATTATTTATAACTTATTATAATTGTATTATTGCATTTTTCTGAATTATTAATCTTTTGACTGTGTTGAACGTGAAATTTGTGAAATCAGTTCAGAAACTGTGATTTTGAAATATTAATACAATTTAAAATAACTGTTTTATGTGAATCTATTAAATCATTCTAATATTCTGAATATTATCAATGTTGAAAACAGTTGTGCTGCCCAATATTTTTGTAGAAACCATGATACGTTCAAAAGAACAGCATTATTTAGATTTTTTTAATTAATTGTCTTTACTGTCACTTTTAATTTATTATATTTTAGCATTATATTTAATTTTTTAATTTTATTATATTATTGTATTTTTCTGAATTATCAATCTTTTTGATGTGTATATATTATTTTTATTTTTTCAAAAATCAGAAAATAAATATAGGCAGTAAATAAAGGCACAATTAGTCAGAATGAATACTGTAATTATTTATTCGTTACCATTTAAAGGTTTAAGATCGGATAGATTTTTTTTAATGTTATTGAAAGTCTTTTCTGCTCACCAATGATGCATTTATTTGATCAAACATTCAATAAAAAAATAAAATATTGTTTCAGTTTGAAATAGCCGTTATGTGAATATATAGTAAAATATAATTTATTCCTAATATTTTTGTAGTTTGATGAACTAGAACATTCAAAAGAACAGCATTTATTTGAAATAGAAATCTTTAGTAACATTATAAATGTCTTTCCCATCACTTTTAATTAATTTAATTTATTTTTTTATATTATTTACATTTATATATTTTATAAAATCTTTCTGACTTCAAACAGTAGTGTAATTTGCTATAAAACTTGTGTTGGAATGTTTTCTTCTTCCTGTCATTCTAATTTATTCATTCCATCCCCAGATTGACTTTGATGATTTAAGACATCTGTGTTGTTGTGTGTGTTTGCAGGTTCATTATCTGGTTGAGAAAGGAGCCGTGATCGAGCACGTGGACTACAGTGGCATGAGGCCGCTGGACCGCGCTATCGGCTGCAGAAACACCTCAGTGGTGCTGACCTTATTGAAGAAAGGAGCCAAACTAGGTGAGACCAGCCTCTGCGCTTCCACTGGAGCATATGGATAAAAACACTGCCTTTTGGCATCATCATCATCAATATTTATGTATTTGCTTTGAAATGGAAAGTATGAAGGGGATACTACATGTGGAATGAATAGTTCTTGTAGTTTTAAAAGGTTTTAACGCAAGAAGTAAAATACAGTGAAAGGCATCAAAGAGTTTTGAATCGAACTGAACCATTGATTATCGAAGAGCATATGGTAGTCACTAGACAATCACATCTTTCCTCCTGAGACTCCTACATCACAGACCCTGCTGTGTGCGTGTGTGTGTGTGTGTGTGTGTGTGATTCTCAGTCTGTTTCCACTGATTTGAGCTGATTTAACTCCTTATCTGCACACAAACAATCAAAGTGCATCGTGGTCTTTTGTTTACGAATCTTAGACCTTGCATTCAAAACTTTTGACATCCAAAATCTATTTAATTTTGCATTTCTGTGCCATAAGCTGGCTTTGATAAACACCTGATTAAAAATGTCACAATTTATGCATTTCATTTTAGTATTGCTGGTGACATTGAAAATGTACTTCACATATATCAATTAAAATTCATAATCAACTAATCATAATAATCAACAAAATTGCAGTCTAAGTAGTTTCCAGATTTGGACTTATTTTGTTTCAGCTAGTTGCTCATTTAATTTTAAATAACTAGTTGAAATGAAATTTGATAAAAGCTATATATGCACATATATAATACAAAATATTTATATATACACACACAATCAGTCAAATGTTTTTGAACAATAAGCTTTTAATTTTTTTTTAAGAAGCCTAAAAAAGCCTGCATTTATTTGATCCAAAGTACAGCAAAAAAACTGTAAAATATATATTTAAAAAAATACTATTTAAAATATTTTTTATAAATTTGAATATATTTTACAATGTAATTTTTTTTGTGATTTCAAAGCTGAATTTTTTAGCATCATTACTCCAGTCACATGATTTTTCAGAAATCATTCTAGTATTGTGATTTGCTGCTGAAAAAAACATTATTAATATTTTGAAAACAGCTGAGTAAATTTTTTCAGGTTTTATTTATCTGAAATATAAGCATTTATGTTTTATAACATTATAAATATCTTTATCACTATTGATTAATTTATTTAGCATCCTTGCTAAATAAAAGTATTCATATAATTTCAGTCAATTTCTATAATTAATTTCTAAAATAAAAACATTATACTGACTCCAAGCTTTTCTTTCTATTGATCAAAGAATCCTGAAAAATCGACTCAACTGTTTTAAATATTGATAATAATAATGTTTCTTGAGCAGCAAATCAGCATATTTGAATGATTTCTGAAGGATCATGTGACACTGAAGACTGGAGTAATGATGCTGAAAATTTAGCTTTGAAATCACACAAAAAAAATACATTTTAAAGTATAATCAAATAGAAAGCAGTTTAAGTACCAAAATTTCACAATTTTACTGCTTTTGCTGTACTTTGGATCAAATAATTAGTTTGTTTACCTGCATATCATGATGTTTTTATTTTTGTCTGTAATTTTTATTTTCAATATTTATTTATTAAAAATGTTATACATACACTACCAGCCAAAAGTTTTGACACAATTGACTTATTTTTAATTAAAAAAAAAAACAACAACAATACAATATATTGATTTTATTTAAATTTATTATTTGATTTAATTTGTGCCAAGGAAAAAAAAATGTTAACTTCAGTTTTACTTAAAAACAAACTGAGAATCATTCCTTGGTAGGGATGTAACGGTATCAAAACTTCACGGTACGGTAATACCTCAGTATGAATGGCACGGTACGGTATTTATTGAATCATTTACAGGAAAAACAAAACTAATGAAGAGACTCGAAAAAAGTGCCAGAAGTGTTTATTAAACAGTTTACATGAACACTGAACATATCAATGGCATACAAATTAGCCATCTATCTGTAAACTTTGAAACAGGAACTTCAATTTTTCAATTTTAATAACAAAAAATTATTAAACCATGTAACCACGTTACTTTTTTTCACAGTACTTTAGCCTACTTTGTGTAATAACGAAAACATTCATTTCAGTGGAAAAATAAGTCCAAAACTCTCTGTTTTAACATTTTGAACAATAGGGCTCTACAATCTTTTGCCTTTTTTTTTTTTTTTTTTAGAAATTCTTGTGTGTTTTTATTTTTCTGATAATCAAATGAAAGCATAAACATTTATTTATTTTTAATCCAATGAAAAAATAAACCCTTTTAATTTTTGGCAAACAAACAGAGGTTTACTGTTAAAATCAATACATGGAAGAAAAATTATATTCAGTTTAAAACGTTTAAATAATAATTGTAGTATTTTTGTTCTACAATTAAGTGGTTAATCTTGTTGTAATATTCATTTTTTATCACATATATTGTTTTATGTAAATTATTTAAATAGGAATATATAAACACCTACATTATACTGTGCAAAAATAATACAAGACTAATATTGTTCTGTTACATGTTAAACCGTACTTTTATTTTGACAGGTGGCCGTAAAGTTTCTGTGTGTATAGTATGATATGATGCTTTCTCAAATGAAATGGTAAAAGTGACACTCACAGCAGTTTTGGAGATTGAGTTTATCTGTTCATGTGAGATGCAAATGCCAAAAATTAGCGTGAGTCACGCGTGCTTCAGTATGAGTGTAGTAAAAAAATAAAACGTGTCTCCTCCATTCATACACACAGAGGCAAACGGAACATGCAGGATTCATATTAAAATGGTCTTTTTGCATTTCAGTTTTCACAGACACTAGTCCATATCGCGATTTGAATTAAGTGACAGACCAACTTCTGATTTATTAATCCAAAAATCAACGAATTCCGTGGCATTCCACACTATAGTAAATTCGGTTTTTATGAATGGAGTCCGCGATCCAGTCCATGTTTTCGCGGAGGAGACATTGTAAACGCGTGACAATGTAGAGACAGAAATGACATGCCTTCGTGTAAATAAGATAAATAACATAAGGCAATTTAGTTTGTTTAATAAAAGAACAATGTATAGACCTGTTCTATAGGAAAGACAACCTTAAATGACTTTTATTGTGATCTGGCGCTATTATATCGAAAATAAAATGAACTTGACGTTCAAGGGGGGCGGGCAATAGACCGCAAAGGATGATGGCCACGCCTGGGCTGATGGGAATTGTAGTTCCCGCTACCTCCCGTTCGCTCCATTCGCCTGAGCAAACTTTTCTTAGAAGACCTATTGTTTTATCGAGTCATGCGACCACGGTAGTATCGAAAAAATTTGCTATTGCGGTACGACGGTATTTACAATACCGTTACATCCCTATTCCTTGGCACAATTTTTATTTGAAAATAAAAAATATATATATTGTATTGTTTTTTTTTTAAATAATTAATATTTGACTAAAATTAAAAACATTAAGTCGAGTGTGTCCAAACTTTTGACTGGTAGTGTATATATAATATTTTTAATAAATAAATCTTTAAAAAATAAAAATTACAGACAAAAATAAAAACATCATGATATGTAGGTAAACAAACAATTATTTGATCTGAAGTATTAATTTTACCAAACACAAACAACAACTCAGTGTGACAAATCTCAATCAGTCTGATTAATATAAAGCAAGGTTTCCCAAATTACAGCTCATGAGAGACTGAAAATGTATTAAAAATGAGCCAGTTTTTGGGGTCCTCCAGAACTTTCTTTTGTTCAGTGGAAACATGTAAAGACTGTGTGTCTGCTGTGGATGTGTGAAGCTGTATTTTCTCTTTGCACGTCTCTTTCTGCTGTTTTTCATTCTTCTCTCTTTTAACTGCTTTCACTAAAACCCTGGTCAGGCTACAGAACGTCACCTTATGATCGAACAGGTACACTCTTTAGGTAACTCTATTTCACGCCAATTACATACTTCTGCTAAGCTGTGTTTGGAGGATCTGTTTGATGTAACGCTCCACCTTTTACTCTTTCTCTGTATTCAAGGTAACGCAGCCTGGGCGATGGCCACCTCCAAACCTGACATCCTCATCATCCTCCTGCAGAAGCTCATGGAGGAAGGCAACCTGTTGTATAAGGTCAGGACAGCTTAAAGTTTACTGTAATTACATCAAGATACTTAGCAGCCCAAGGTGGAGAAGGTTCTTAGAGTTTTCTAGTAATAAGTTTTGGTATGTGATTTTATTGACTGAATTCCTATTAAAATAAAAATGGGAATGATTAAGAGAGGGGGAAAAACATCCAAGATGGTGAACGGAGTGAAGGAAATGTTGATTTTAATTTAATAATATTTTACAATTTTATATTTTTAATTGTATAATTTTATTATAATTACTAAAGTATATATACAATCAGATTCTAAACAGATAATATCTATAATTTTATTTGCGTAACTAAATTTTACAAAATAATATTTTTAGAATTTTATTAAGATAATTATATTACATATATAATTTTATTGTTGGGTAGCCGGTAGCCAACGTTACTTTTTTCCCGGTACTTTACCCTACTTTGTGTAATAGCGAAAACATTTATTTCAGTGAAAAAATAAGTCCAAAACTCTCTATTTTAACATTTTGAACAATAGGGCTCTACAATCTTTTGCTTTTTTTTTTTTTTTAGAAATTCGTGTGTGTTTTAATTTTTCTCATAATCAAATGAAAGCATAAACATTTATTTATTTTGAATCAAATGAAAAATAAATCCTTTTAATTTTTGGCACACAAACATAGGTTTGCTGTTAAAATCAATAAATAATAATAATTTAACATTTAAATAATAATTGTAGTATTTTTTTTCTACAATTAAGTGGTTAATCTTGTCGTTATATTTATTTTTTATCATATATATTTGTTTTATGTCAATTATTTAAATAGGAATATATAAACGCCTACATTATACTCTACAAAAGTAATACAGGACTAATGTTCTGTTACATGTTACACCGTACTTTTATTTTGACGTGAAGTTTCTGTGTGTACAGTATGTTATGATGCTAGTTTTCTCAAATGAAATGGTAAAAGTGACACTCACAGCAGCTTTGGAGATTGAGTTTATCTGTTCATGTGAGATGAAAATGCCAAAAATTAGCGGGAGCGTCACGTGTGTTTCAGTATGCCTGTAGTAAAAGCGCGTCCACCATTCATACATACAGAGACAAACGGAACATACCGGATTCATATTAAAACGGTCTTTTTGCATTTCAGTTTTCACAGACACTAGTCCATATCGTGATTTGAATTAAGTGACAGACCAACTTTTGATTTATTAATCCAAAATACGTGGCATTTTGCGCTATAGTAAATTCGGTTTTTATGAATGGAGTCCGTGATCCCGTCTGTGTTTTGGCGGAGGAGACGTTGTAAACGCGCGACCATGTAGAGACAGAAATGACATGCCTAAGTGTAAATAAGATAAATAACATAAGGCAATTTAGTTTGTATAATAAAATAACTATGTATAGACCTGTTCTATAGGAAAGATAACCTTAAATGATTTCTATTGAGATATAATAAAATGAACTTGACGTTCAAGGGGGTTGGGGAAACACTGCTAAAGTATATATACACAATCATATTCTAATTATATAATTGTTTACTTTTAATGGCTTTAATTTTAATTACTATATATTTATACAAAATAATATAATACGTTAATCATATAAAATAAATTGAATATATTTGTTGCTTAATTTAGTTTTAAATATTTTACAATTATTTATATATATAAATGTGTATATTATGATATCATTAATAATAATAAAAAGTATATTCACAATCATATTCTAATTATTTTTTAATTGATTTGATTTTAATTTATTGCTATACATAAATTAATGTATTCAATTGAAGATGATATATAATAATTATATGTTAAGTCATAATTATCAACATTGAATATTTCTCACTCAATAGTTTTTTTTTTAATTTCATTTTATAATGTGTTAAACACAAGATAATATATAATTATTATATAACAAAATTTCTCCAATACAGGACCTCTATAATTAGCATTTCAACTTGCTTCATCCACCTTCTTGGATGGGTCTTGCGTTTAATAAATGTTCAATAACTCAATAAATGTGACCCTGGACCACAAAACCAGTCATAAGGTTAAATTTGACAAAACTGAGATTTATACATCATATGAAAGCTCAATAAATAATTCTATTGATGTATGGTATGTTATTAGGATAGGACAATATTTGACGGAGATACATCTATTTGAAATCAGAAATTTGAGGATGCAAAAAAAATCAAAAAGACTGAGAAAATCACCTTTAAAGTTGTCCAAATTAGGTTCTTAACAATGCATATTACAAATCAAAAATTACATTTTGATATGTTTACAGTAGGAATTTTACAAAAAATCTTCATGGAACATGATCTTTACTTAATATCCTAATGATTTTTGGCATAAAAGAAAAATAAAAAATTTTGACCCATGCAATGTATTTTTGGCTATTGCTACAAATATACCCCAGCGACTTAAGACTGGTTTTGTGGTCCAGGGTCACATATTATAAATATTAATTGTAGAGGTCTTGTATTGGAGAAATTTTATATTATAATAATGAAATATGCTCAGTGTTGAGACTGACTAATAATAATAAAGCATCCCAGAGATGAGTTTTGATATGTGATATTAGTGTGTGAGCGCTTATTAAAATAAAAATGTGGCAATTTTCTCCACACGCCTTTTCAAATGGCTGAGCTTTAACCTAGGAGAAACAGGATTGGAAATAATGACATAATGAGTAATTGTTATCGTAGCTGATGAGTGTGTGACATTTAAGAGACGGTGGTTTGTGTCAGGATGATCTGTGTGATTGATGAACTGTGTTTCTCTCCTCAGAGGGGGAAGATGAAGGAAGCGGCTCAGCGCTATCAGTACGCACTGAGGAAGTTTCCCAGAGAGGGATTCGGTGATGAACTCAAGGCCTTTAAGGAACTGCGCGTCTCTTTGTACCTCAATCTCTCCCGCTGTCGCCGGAAAACCAACGTAAGACACCAAAGATCACATCCCTCACCACACACCTGCTCTCATTTAACACCTCTTTTATGCAGTTGGCTGATATTTATGACTTTTTGCAGATGAATTTTCGTATAAATTCATCAGGAGCTAAACTGGTTTTAATTCGGCTATTAATACTGGTCGAAATCAAGGTTTTCAAACATCAAAAAATATTTCACAACCTACACTTTAAAGTTTTAAAACAGACTGACAGTGTTGGTTTATTATTATAGTATTTAAAAAAAATCTAATTTTTTTATTTATTTTTTTTTTTTTAATGTTTTTAATTACCTTATTACCAGGGTTTTTTTGTACTTTAGCCTAAAATTTATTTAATTTAGTTTACCAAGGCATCATTTCTAATTTGTATTTAGGTTTGTTTACATCAAAACATATCATTTATTTAAACCAAGATCAATCAAAGAGAGTGGGAGATGCAAGAGAAATGTTGATTAGATTTATAAATAAATAATATAATAATAATTACTAAACATTTTTCTAATACAAGATTGTTTCACATTTTTGCCATTTTTAAGGAATAATGCAAGAGAATAATTGAATAATAAAATGCAATAATATATATTTAATAACATATTGAATTACTGAACATTTATTAAATTCATATAAAATATATTTAATAAATAATTTAATGATTTTATTTCAGTTAGTCGCCAAAGCGGCATTTCTAATTTGTATTTACATTTGTTTTGTTTTCATGTAATATATTTATTTTAAACAAATGTGAAATTAAATCAAATAAAATATAAGTTTGTTCATGTAATATTTAGATTTTACTTTATTTCACATTTATTTAAAATTATTAAAACTGTTTTAGTAGTTTTACTCAACATTAACAACAACAGTACAGACTGGAAATTGTAGTACAGTACCACATTTATTTTAGGGGTGGGAGAAAAAATCGATGCATCGATGCATCGCGATTCTCTCTTCAACGATTCTGAATCGATTCCTAATATTTCAGAATCGATTCTGAGCTTGTTTTTTTTTTCTGCATATGGCACGTGTGCGCGCTAGAGACGCGGCTGGCTACAGCGCACAGAATCTGCACTGTGAGACACGTGCGCATAATGCTTGACAGTGTGCTTCCATCCGTCGTGTTTTACTTTAGATATGCGTTCATTTCTGCCGTCTGGAATGCAAGAAACTGTTGCACTGACAGACTCACGTGCGCTTTGTGTTTGTTCGTCCTAAAGCTCGATTGCACTTGCATTTTGGAATAGTTTCAAACGAAACTGTACATACAGTCAGTTATGTTTTCAGAGCAGGACAAAACATCTGATATATTGAAATAGATCTGTGCATCATTGGCGTTCCGTCCATATACAGTAAGCTGCTAATGCCCTGCATACTCAGGCTGTCAGAGAGAATGCGTTCACGTGTTAAATAATATAAACGTGCTTATAAATGAATCCCTTATTTGAATCTTCTGGGCAAGCAGATTCTCCGCATCTTCCTTGACTCCTCAGAATTGATGCGCATTCTGTTTTGCTGTCATGCGCGTGATTTCATTCGCGGGGTAAGCTGTCCGAGAAGCGCTCGCCCAAGCGGAAAAACGCGCTGTTGCTGCCAGATCCTGATTGCCAAAAATGTATTGTATTTTTGTATATTATATATAATATGTATATTTTCATAATTTCTCAACAATTCAAAAGTTTAAAGTCCACAGAAAAAAATAGCCTATATAAAATGTATATATAATTTTAAAAATAATAATAAACAGGAAAAAGAGGAAATATTAAAATATGATTTCGTCTCTGATTTTATTGGTGTCTAAATAATGTAAAGATATTATTATTTTTGTAATAATAAAATGGCAGTAATGCTGAGGAAAAAAAGAAAAACTATTGTCTGTAAACTTTCGGATACCTGAAGAAAACTTATTTTAAATAAGTAATTGTTTTAAAAAGTACCTTGCTTACATAATTTAAAAAATAAAGTAAAGTTGGCCCAAATTAAATTTGATATAAAACAAATATGAAAATGTAGCCATGTGCAGTACTATTGAAAACTGAGAATGTGTTCATCGTGATATTTAGTTGTTAATGAAAACAGTAATTAACTTGAATCTTGAAACCGGTGAAGATTGACACACCTACTTTTACAGAGGTTCCAACTATAAACAAAAAGCATAGAAACTGCAATTTTACATGTTTTTAAAATTGTAAAGTTGTATTTGCACAGCAGAAGAATTAATTGGGGAAAAAATGTAGATCAAGAATCGTTTTGGAATCGGATCGTGACTCCCAGAATCGGAATCGGATCGGATTGTGAAGTGCCTGAAGATTCCCACCCCTAATTTATTTACAATTTAAAAATGTATTTACAAAATTATATTAAATTTGTTATTTGGACTTTCCAACCTTTTTTTTGTATGATATTGACGCTAATACTTAACTGATCTCTAATTAAATAATGATCAACCATATACATTCTTGAAATCCCTAATTGTTAATTAATAATATACATTATCTGATTTATTTTAGATTTAGTTCTCTTACTTCCATTTTAAGTTTAGTCAAAAATAATCACACTGCAGGCTGGAATTGTATTAAAAGAGGAAAATACCAATAATAACATTTATTTATGAAATTTAATTACCTTTTTTTGACTCTTTCCTCTTCCCAGTTAATTAATCCCTAATTTAAATGATCAGCAACTATAAAAATTCTTGAAAATTCAGACTTCTCTAATGATTACTGATTATTATTATGCTTCACGCCTATAGTTTGTGCCGAGATCTGCTAGTTCTGCTGGTCTGGAACAATCAGATTGTGGTTTTTCTCTGCCCATAATGTCAGACACGGCAAGACGAGAAAGATGCAAATTACTCCGAGGGCTTGAATTGATTCGAAGGTCTTTTCAGAAGTAATAGTCCAGCTCCAAAAGGTCTCCCGACACAATACGGAGCCAATTTCCAGTCTGCACATTTGATCGATGACACAATGAACAACAGCTGAAGAGTTCATTAATTAAATCACCTATTATTTGGAGCAATTTAGCCGTGCTGTGGAGGGAATGTAAATTCAGCAGCTTCTGGCTGACTTGATTGCACGACTTAGTTTGGTTGTTCTGAGTTTGCATTACCTGATGTTCACCTCCCGCTTTCTCTCATAGGACTTTGGCATGGCGGAGGAGTTTGCAACCAAGGCTTTAGAGCTCAAACCCAAATCATATGAGGCGTACTATGCGAGAGCCAGAGCCAAACGCAGCAGCAGGTGAGAGACCATGATCTTTAGATGTCTGTTCTGGTCAAGTCAGAATTACATTAAATATTCAATTAAAATATGTTGTTTTTCTTACAGTGTTATTTGTTGAGTATAATTAAAAATTCTTATCTATTAAAAATTGTTGATTACAATTAGAATAAACTTATGTTTATGTGTGTGGAAAAAACTAAATAATTAATTATATTTATATAAAATGATATAAATTTGTGCTTATAATATTTAATTATATATATTTTTCTAAATTTTATTTATACAAATAAGATGAATTATATTTGTTCTTATTGAAAATATATTAATTAAACAAATGTTATGAATATATATTTGTACTTATATTATATATTTATAATTTTGTTTAAATTATATCAATGAATATATATAAAACTATACATTTTAATTAATTGTATTTTTACATATAATTGTCATTAAAATTATAATTATTTGTAATATTTATGTATATAAAATTATTATAATTTTAATTAAATGAATGATATTTGTACATGTATATATACACATCTCTGTGTGATTAAAAATACTTAAAAGAGAAATGTTTAAAAATGAACTATTGTCATTAGTGTTTTGACTTGAATGGTTGGTTCATTTTCCTGTCACTTTTTACATATCAAGTCTCAAATATTTTTACAATTTCCTCTCCATCCCTTTCTAAACTCTCTGTTCACAGACAGTTCACCGCAGCGTTAGCCGACCTCCACGAGGCCACAAAGCTCTGCCCGAACAACCGGGAGATCTGCCGTCTGCTGGCTCGCGTCGAAGACGAGTGCAAACAGATGCAGCGCAGCCAGAGCAAACAGCAGAACCTGAGCAACCCATCGGCCGATCCGGAGCAGGACGACAGGACAGAGCGCATCGATGATGACGAGGAGGAAGAAGAGGAGGATGACGACAACTCTGAGGCCTGGTCTCAAAACATCTACTCGCTAAACCGAACTTCAAACGGCCGCTCAGTTTCGCCCCCTCAAAGACAAAGCCTCCGACATCAGCACCAGAAGAGCCTCGTCCTGCAACCCAGCAAACAGGCTCAGATTGTCAAAACCAACCAGCATCTTGGATCATTACAAGCGGGATCCGCACGAGCGGCAAGCACGAAAAGCCAGTCGCAATATGCTCCGTCCAGCCCGATTCCTAGCCGACACATATCCAGCGTGTTAAAAGCTGGACCGGGTATCGATATCAGCCCGTTACTGCCCACAAACGACGATCCTGAGGAGCTTCATCACGCCCAAGTGCACTCCTCCAAAACTCTAGAAGGGACAGTTCATTCCACGACGTCTGGAGCTCAAGAGCTACGAAAAGATGCCAGCATGAGGGTTTCCAGCTCCACCAGCAGCCTGGCGTCCAGCAGCAGTTTATCAGACAGTGGGAAAGCGCAAGGACCAGATGTGCGCACCAAAACCACATCGGACAAGCCTAAGATCAGCCAGACCGGCTCTGTGGATTACAAACCCCGTCCGTTCATGGGAATCATGGACAAAACGGCTCGGTTTCAACAGCAGCAGCCAACTTCTCGAGGATGGCAGAGTCACTCCACTGATGGACTCCTCCCTTCTGCGAGTCTGACAGGTGAGATTGCATACGGCAAACCGCCCGGAGCTTACTATGAGCCGCACAAGGGTCCTGGTATGCACAACGGGAGTCTGCATGCTAAAGAGTTCTGCCATAAAGATAGCAAACCAGTTTTGGCCATGGCACATTCGTTCACAGACAGTATGAGCAAACAGCCCGGATTAACTCGAGAGAACCCCAACATTCATGTAGCGGCAATGAAACCAAAGAGATCCTTTATAGAGTCGAATGTTTAGGACGTTCATATGCAACAAGCTTCAGATGAAGTGGTCTGATGATGAATATATATATATATACACACAACCGTGCATTCAAAACATTGTTAGGAAAGGATGCATTAAAAACATTTATAAATGTTAACAAAAGATTTCTATTTCATACTGAAACTAAAACATCTCAGCATATTATAATGGTTTCTGAAGGATTGTGTGACACTTGAGTAATGATGCTGGAAATTCAGCTGTACAACAGGATTAAATTACACTTTACAATGTGTTCACGTGGAAACCATTATTTTAAATTCTAATACTGTGTTTTTGATCAAATAAATGCAGCTATGGAAAGACATTTCAAAAACATGCAAATCTATCCCACACTAAATTTTTGAATTTTATACATATATATAAAATATATCAAATTGGACACAATTATTTAGAACTGTTTCAGTGCCAAAAATTTAGAGAAAGTTGAAATGTTTTAAGAAAAGTCTAAATAATTAAAGAATAAAGTCAGTGTTTTGGGAAAAAAAAAAAAAAAGTGTTTTGAGAATGAAGTCAAATTATTCAGCGAATAAAGTCAAAATTATGAGAAAAAACTTGAAACGTTTTGAGAATGAAGTAGAAATGTTTCAAGAATAAAGTCGAAATTATGAGAATAAATTCAATAATAAAGTCAGTTTCGAGAAAAAAAGTCTAAACATTTTGAGAATTCAGTCAAAACGTTTAGAGAATAAAGTCTTCATTCTTAAAATGTTTGGACTTCATTCTCGGACAGTAGTGTTTTGAGAATAAAATAATATTTCAAGGATAAAGTCAACAATAAACTCAAAACTACAAGAAAACAAGTCAAAACATTTTGAGAAGAAAGTCGAAATAATGAGGAAAAAATTAACAATTTGAGAAGTAGAGAACAAATTATAAATGTTTCAAGAATAAATTAGAAATTACGAGAAAAGTCTAAATATTTCAAGAATAAAGTCGAACCGTTTAGAGTCATTCTTGAAATGTTTCAACTTCAGTTTCTTAGCATTTTATTATTACTAAGTAGTGTTTCGAGAAAAAAAGTAGAAATATTTTGAGGGTAAAGTCAATGTTTTGAGAATAAAGTCGAAATTACGAGAAGTTGAAATGTTTAGAAAATAAAGTTAAAATTGTGAGAAAAGGGTCGAAACATTTCGACTTTATTCTCAAAATGTTTCGACCCTTTTCTCATAATTTTAACTTTATTCTCATAATTTTGACTTTGTTCAACAATAAAGTTTAAATTATCAGAATAAAGCCAGTGTTTCGAGAATAAAAGTTAAAATTATCAGAAGTCAGTGTTTCAAGAATAAAGATGAAATGTTGAGAATAAATCTTCATTCTTGAAACGTTTCAACTTCAGTCTGGGAACATTTTATTCTCAAAATATTTCAGCTTCATTCTCAGACAGTATGAGCAAACAGCCCAGCCTGACTCAAGAAACCTCAAACATTCTAACTTTAATTGATTTAATTCTCTAAACATTTTGACTTCAATCACTAATTTTTTAATGTGGCGCTAAAATGCTGTTGTTCTTATTCTCCATTTTCCATATTGTGGAGTAACACCGTTTCAATGCATCCATTTTTATTAAAATTAATTTTAATAATTCATACGTAGGCACAATTTGTCAACAAAATGTCAAACCATTAGATTAAATAATTTGAAAGATCATAAAAAGTAATAATATAGTGCCATATATATATATATATATGGCACTATATTATTACTTTTTATGATATATATATAAAGATTTAGAGAGCATTCACAAACGCAACATTCACTCAGAAATATAAGAAAACATGACATTTATATTCTAAAGTTCAGACTTGTGTTCACTGAATTATGGGTCTGTTTCTACTAGTTTTCTGTAAACCTTGTGAGTATGGACAACTTGTGCATCCAGGATGATTATTTTTATTTTCAACCCTTGAAAAGGGAGCATAAACGCCTGAAACAGGGCTTGATCACTGAATCAGAGACACAGCACTGAGGATCCTGAGAACTGAACCTGTGCACAATAGGTTAACGTTGCCTGCCATTGTGACCAAGATCAGACTCGACTATGTACTGTAAATATTATTGCAATGTTTATTTTCCACCTTTTATGTGAAGATGGTGTATTTGACCATTTATTTACAACAAAAAGTGTATTTTGCGTTTTTCATGCATTTTTGGTTGATGTGACGTTTGCGGTTATTAAACTTGTACCTGGTCTGTTTGTATGTTTGTACATTAGATCTGAATTTGCCCTACGGTGTTGAAAAGTCTATTCTTTCCTTTGCTTGTTATTCCTGTCTAGATTAATTTATTTACAGCGCCTCCTGCTTGGTATCTGTCAAAGCAATATATTTTATATAGTTATTTTTGCACAGCTACTTTTAAGAGTAATAGGAAACAGAAATGCTTTACGAAGATAAAACTATGGAGGCCATCTGGGTTTGAGCGCATGTTAAAGTTTATGTGAAGGAAGTGGAGAAAAAAAATATTAAAAGACATGAGTTTGAGATGGGCAGATGCTATATTTGAAATGTGTATATATATTATTTTTTTCTGCAATTGGTGCCTCATGAGTTGTGATCTGTTACTGCATTACTGTATTAAAAATGAATTCATTTCTGCCATGATCCAATTATGGGAAATAAAACAATCCCACTGGAAAATGTATTTCTTCATTATTATAAATCACTATGAAGTGCTGCACCATAACTTGAACAAGATAGTAAGGATTTTTTTTAAAGGAAAAATAAAAATGATATTTAATATTACATTTTATTTCCCACACTTTTATCAATTAAGGCAATCAATAAATCCATTATAACTAAATGTCTTACATAGTTGTTTTATTTTTTCTAACTGTTGAATAAAAAGAAAATTTATGATTGTAATTTATTCAAAAAGTAATATAAAGATAATGTAGTCGTCAATTTGTTAGATTTTAATGATGTATTTTTAACTTCATTCATTAATTTCAAATTCATTTTTAACTTTTTTTTTAATTTACTTTAATTGTAGGCATAATATTTTAATTATTTTAAGTTATGTTTAATTGAAATTATCGTAATATATGTTGACACATAATTCATTAATACCATTTCTTCAATAAAATCTATCAATATAAATTTTAATATTATATAAACTGCAGTTGCTGTCTCACAAACTGTAATTGCAGACGCATTCCACATAAGTTTCCCATTTCAGGAAAAAAGTTCCCATTAGTAATAGAAAATGAAACTGTCAAATATGTTATACAGCTCACATATTTCACTTTATATCTCACACAATATTAACGCTATAAACGGAAGTTTCAATGTGTGCTGAACACTGCTTAATCTGCTTTACTTCCTAGTCAAAATAAAAAAAAATAAACTAAAGCTAATGACACAATAAAGCACACTTTTTTTCATCAGCAAAATTAATTTGAAGCATTTAAGAGGCTTTAAATTAAAACATAAGTGCTGGTAGTGTATTTTATATTTTATTCATGAGTGTTTGCGCACTGACATGTTCACTTTATATGATGAAAAAACATGTGGAATCGACTGGTAAACGCTTTTCCAAGAACACTCAGCGATGTTCAGTCCATGTCATGAGCTATTCTGAGTAGAACTGCATTTACACAAATGTCTTTGACCTCGATCGAACGTCTCTATTCAACTCAAAGTACATTAGTTTGACTTCTGCAGTGCCAAACACCTTAAATTACCCTCGGCTGAAGCACGCCATTGAGGCCCATCAAAGAGCTGTATGCACTGGTAAAACACAGTAACACTGCTTTTCTTATGAAAAGATGAACATGAACAAAGCAAAATGAGGTTCTTTGCATTTGAAAACATGGTTCTTTTAAGAACTGGTCAGTGAAAGGTTTTTTGGAGAATTAAAAAAAAATTGAGCTGATGGATTTTGATATTTTTAAGAGTGTTTGTAAAAAAAAAAAAGAAATCATCCACCTGTATATGAAGTTATCTGCCATGATAAGCTGTGGTCACTGGCTGCTCTTCCAGCACTGTATGGCCATCTTCAGGCTTCTGTTGGGGATCAGAAGTGTGTTTTTTAAAGGCAGGTTGTACATTGGACTGGAGCGATTAGGAGTGTTGAGCCAGCTCTCCATCGCCTCTCTTTCATAGGAAAATCCATCTGTTAAAGACACACATAAGCATGAGTTTTATACCATTTCAACATGCATTTCTGTCATTGCATCCAGCCTTTTGCCGTGTGATTTGCAATTGCTCAAACTGATTTAGTTGGAGAAAACTTTAGACCAAAACCCACCCAGAATTAATTAAAAACTAGCACTGTTTGATAGCTTTAATATATCTATATATAAATATACATTTTGACATACACTTTATTAATATTTTGACATACATATTCACAAACACACATTGTCTTATTGAATGAGCACTGTGCTACGTCCAAACAGATTGCATTATTTTATGTATAATCATTTTTACTGTATTAATTAATTTTAATTTAATCAATTCTTAAATCATCTTAAATGTTCTTAAATGTTCTGTTTTTACTGTTGTGATCATTATTTTTAATTTTTATGATTTTTATGCTATTATGATTTTAATTCCTTTTATGTACAGCACTTTGAATTGCCATTGTGTATGAAATGTGCTATATAAATAAACTTGCCTTGCCTATACTGTGTACACACGATCTAATGCACTTGTTAATGCAGGATCTTTAAAAACAAATACTACCGGAAATGCAAAAATCCAAAATCTGACATTTTCCAGAACAGGATCCGGCTCAAATGGTAGGCTACAATTAATTAATTCGTTATGAATTAATTATTTAACAACAACCATCCCTCACGCCACCCCCCTCCGACGATGCCATCGTCCATCCAGGGTTCTTACACCTTTTCCAAAGTAAAATTCAAGCACTTTTCAAGCACTTTCAAGGTGCATTTTCAAGATTTTCCAGCACTGTGGTAAATTACATATTCACATACATGAGTTTAATTTAAAATCAAATGTTATTGTGCTATTAAAAAACAACTGTCTAGATTGCATATAACATTGCCCCATATAAATAGTCAACATTCAGTATACAAATTATATAATTTAAAATATATAATTAATATAATTTACTGAGTATCTGTAGTATTTTAAAAATAAAATTTAAAGGCTTTTTAAGACCTGCACAAATAAAAGTTATACTGTATGAGTGGAGTAGGGCAATGTCTATGGTAACACATTAATGACTGGTATAAAATGACTGTAAAAAAAATATGATAAAGTAAAATTCTAAAACTTGAAAACTTCTCACAAATACATTTCACATTTCAGCCTAAAAATAGTACTAAAAGGTAGTCAAAAAGACACTATAAAATTAATAATAAAATTTAACTGGCTCAAATGAAAAAATACCATTTTTTAAACATTGAAAATATTTTTGATTGACATTTAGACTCCTATCTGATTTTCTATTCACAAATATCAAGGTATTTTTTTCACTATTTACAGTGTAGTAGTAGTATCTTTATTCAGACTCATGGTCCATCCAAAACAAAAAAAATCTGCAGAATTTTTAAATATCAATTCAAGGCAATTTATGACCCTTTTTAAGAGCTGCACAAGTAAAATGAACACCGTAGTGGGGTTAAACAATGTACAGTAACATTAAGCCATAAAATGACATGATTTATAATTCAGATTTTCACAAAAACAAAACATCTTATACAATGGCATTTCAGCCTTTATACCTTTAAAATGGATAAATCAAGTATAATTTATTTAAAACATAAATATGACTGTCTTAATTGTTTAGATTTTTAGAAAGCACATAACTTTTACATTTACAACTCTTATGTGTTTGCTGCATAAAAACATGAGCCAATATTTGTAATAATCTTACTAAACAGCTGAATATTCGCAAATTCATTCCCTGTCACGAGGGGGCGCTTTAGGAGTGCTGGAATTCTACGGTTTCCTAGTAACGGCTGATCACAAATCAGCATTAACGCTGTTTTATCAGGCATGAAATGAAAATGCCAATGACACGTTTCTGAGGACAGTCGGTTCCCTTCAGATACATTCATATAAAGACATCCGTGCCGCGCTTTGACTTTGAAACGTGCAAGTGTGTATGTTTATTCAATATGACATCATTGCCTTTTGAAGTTTTATCCAGCCCTATCGCGATTCTCGTATTTCTGTCCCTAACTCTTAAACTTATAATTAAGCCTTTTCTTATACTATTTAATACATTTAAAACTTTTTATGGCCTTAACTTTGATACGGCTAAATTGATGAGTTTGTAATGACCCGCACGAGCCCTCTACTTTAAGATAGTCCGGTGAAACATTTTGGTAGCCCGACTGGAAAACACAATAGCCCCGGGACATCGCTATCGGGCTGGCAATTTTGCGATCCCCAAATTCTCGTTTTAAACATAATTCTTATTTGTCGTTTACAAGCCATCGAGGACTGATGCAACAACCTCCTGATAACTGGCATGTTTTATCTACCGCTCTGTTCCATCAGAGGGCGCGCATCAAGAAAGAGTGGTGGATCACGCTACAGCCTCACGTGCACACTCGAGCGGAGCTGTTTTTTTCTTTTCTTTCTTTTACATATTATAAGCATAACAAAAAATAACTATTTGGTATGAAAGCGAATTAATATGAAACCGATGCAACTGCATATTCAAGCACTTTCAAGCACTTCATCCAATATCCAAGCATTTTTCAAACCTTGAAAACACTACATTAAAATTCAAGCATTTTCAAGGAATTCAAGCACCCGTACGAACCCTGTCCATCGCGATGTTTCACATTAGACATCGTACAATGCCAAATCGGTCGACATCGCCCAACCCTAACACTGACCTGCAGCGATGACGGGGTCCTTCATGAGCTCTCTGGTGATGGGACAAAGGAAGTGATTGGGAACATCAGAGTCCATCAGTGAAAATCTCAGATCCTTAATCTTCCTCAGGACTCGACCGCGGAGACCCACTGACTCTACAGGACAGAGAAAACAAGCTTCAGCTGATGTAAATCACTTAGCATATGCTATGCAATATGAATTTGATATTTTTGGCTTTGCTTTATGCTTCTTTGCAATTAAAAATATATCTTCCATCAGAGATTACCTAACAAAACAAATAATAGTTTGTGGACAGAAGAACTTTTCTGTTGCCATTTATAGATCTAGTGCAACTCACTCTTCAGACTAAACCAATACTGACTAGTGGCTAAACTATTTGACCATAGAAGATCACTAGTCGAACTACAAAAGAAAGACAAGTCAACAACAGAAATTTAAGTACTATTCCTTTAAACCTATTTTTAAAACTACTCCTTTAATTTTCACGACATTAAGCATCATTGAAATACTATTATAGCTTTTACTCATGTTGAACTGTAAATATGAAATTAACTTTTCATGTTTTTTTTAATATATATTTTCTTCATTTTAAATTGGTGTTTGTCATTATTATCACTTTTAGTATAAGTATTTTTTAAAAATGTTTATATATATATTTTATTAAGTTTTTTCAGTTTAGGATTTAGTTATTTTACCAAGTTAAATTAAATGAACAAGAAATGAGGCCTTAGCAATTAGACAACAAACAACAAAAGGGTTTTATATGATTTCTTTTAGTTAAATGTAATAATCCTGGCAGGTGTCCTCCAAATTATATTTTTCCACCAAAAGAGATTTAACTAGATTTTTTTTTTTTTTTTTTTATATTTCATGATTGTTACAAGTTTCATCATCATAGTACAGTCTACTTTTCCCCTCCACACTTTTGTCTTTAAAAAAGCCTTCTTTTTTACCAAATACAGCATGAAGATTTATTTTATTACACCAACAATTATTTACTAGAGTAGGTTCACTTTTAATGATTTTTAGAAACAACTTAATTCAATATTTTTTTATAACAATTAAAAAAAAAAGATTGTTTCCAATCGGTCTAACATTAGCATTAATTAAGCACTACATCATCTTAAAGCTGAATAAAAAAAGCATCTATTGATGTATGGGTTGTTAAGATAGGACAATTTGGCCAAGATACAACTATTTTAAAAAAAAATCTGAATATTGTATATATTCTTAGCAATGCATATTACTAATCAAAAATTAAGTTTTGATATATATAAGGCTGGAAATTTACAAAATATCTTCATGGAACATGAATCTTTACTTAGTATCTTAATGATTTTTTGCATAAAAGAAAAATCTATCATTTTGACCCATACAATTTTTGGCTATTGCTACCCATGCTACTTAAAGGGGTCATCCGGTGCCACATGCACTTTTACAAGCTGTTTGAATTGAAATGTGTGTTGGGAGTGTGTGTACACAACCACCCTAGAATGACAAAAATTCGCCCAGTAGTTTTCTATTAATTTAGTCAAATAATTTGCCTCTTCTCATATCGAGCCGTTCTCAGATGCCTGTCGTTGTGGCGTCACACTGACAGAGGCCGCTCCTGCGATAGTTGATAGACAGCAGTGTTTTAGCATAGACACGCCTCGAGTGTAAACTGACAGCACTGAGGGAATGTGACCGCTGATCTATCTAAATGGGTTCATGTTTACTGAATCATTTCTCACCATACTGCTTTATAAACGAGGGTCAGTATAAAGCTTAGCTTTGTAACGCTAGATGGTTTAAAACAGTGTCTGTTAATGATTAAGAATGTTTACAGCCCGCAACTGCACACGAGTAAAGACTATAACACTCACATGTATTTCAATATAAGGACGGGGTAAGTTATGTTAACCGATCACTTTTTTGCTCTTGTTCAATCAGCTATGCCTCAGTAAACACACCGCGTTCGTCTCTTTACCACAGTAAACACAGTAAACACATTGCGTTCGTCTCCACAGTAAACACACTGTGCTTGCGTTCAGAGGCGTAAATCACTGACAAGCTACGCCAAATCGCGCTCAAAATCAAATGCGATTTTGAACGCGATTTGGCGTAGCATGTCAGTGATTTACATCTGTGTATTAATTGCCGCTCCAGCTGAACGCACGTGATGGAGAATTACTACTAATCAAAGTATCGGCTTCATTGACTAAATGCGCCTCACAACATCGTTCGATTAATCGTGCAGCCCTACTCTCAGTACTCTACCCTGTCAGTCCATATAAAGATAAATCAAAGTGACATTAAATTTACTAACCATTCAGACACGTCCAGTATATGCCGTAATTGCCGAACTTCTTTGCGGGTGTCATCTTGCTTCGGTTCCAACTCCGGTTTTTAAATAAAATTTTCAATGGATGGGGTTGTACAGTGTCTTCAAAGCCCCCCCAAGTGCCATTTTCCCCAGACTATAAAACTATTAAATATATTCCACAAGTTAACATATTAACTTGTGGAAAATGGGCATCGGATGACCCCTTTAAGACTGGTTTTGTGCTCCAGAGTCACAATCAAAAAACAAATTAAGATACTTCATATTTAATGATTTGCAGATTACATTTATAGGATAAAACTTCTGTAAAAGGGATTTTTGGCCTGAATTCTCGTTGCATTTACAGTCATTTTGTGATCGGTTCAGTTGATTCAGAGTTTCGAATCCTTGTTTCTCCCATCACTAAAAACACACTTACCAAGAGCAGAATGAGAGGACAAGTTTCCTTTGGTGAGTAAGAGATTTTCAATGACAATCTGCTATAAATGGCAGCTAAACAAACTGTGACCAAAAGGACAGCAAAAATTATCAAACAGCATTCCGAGCACGCCGCTGGTCCGCCATTTTGGTCGAACAAACAGATAGCCCCGCCCCAAAATCAGTCTATTGTAAACCAGTTTTCAAAAATAAAGAAAAGAAAGAAAAAATATCCCTTATAGTATTATAGTAGTATGGGCATATTAAGAAAGCATTCTATCAAAAAAAAGTTACACATCTCGACATTTAAGGCACTTTTGTAGGTGTTTTTTGTGCCACTAGCGTCCTCTAGCTGAACTACAAAGACAAAATGCTTTCAAACATCTTTCATGTGTAAGTTCTCTCTCAACTAAAACACCACAAAGACAGCTCTTACGGGTCTATAGAAGTGAAGGCATGTGACAGCGGGTAAAAGTAGGGTACTTTATTTTAGTGCATTATATTAGCAATACTTCTAACTCAAAGTTTAGCTTATCTGTCGAGAAGAAACTCCACAAGTTTTCCAAAAATTTCATAAAATTCCCCCATCTGTCAATATGTTTATACATTTTACCCCGTTGTTTATCTGTGTATTTTGGTAAGTCTTTGAATTTGGCCTGCACTTCTGTAACAGAATCTGAATTTGCCTATCCACACCAGCTAAACACTCTTTAGCTGCAGTAGCCACGCCCCCAAACTCTCTTTCTATTGGCTGCGCAGAGGTTGACGGGCAGGAAAGCCATCCTTTTGTTGCATACTAACCGAATGCAATGACTGGACAAATACGTGACACTGGACCACAAAACCAGTTATAAGGGTCAATTTTTAAAATTGAGATTTAAACAACACATGAAAGCTGAATATATAAGATTTCCATTGATTTATGGTTTGTTAGGATATGGTAATATTTGGCCGAGATACAACTATTTCAAAATCTGGAATCTGAGGGTGCAAAAAAAAATCTAAATATTGAGAATATCGCCTTTAAAGTTGTCCAAATAAAGTTCTTTGCATTAAGTTTTGATTTATTTACAGTATAAAATTTACAAAATATCTTCATGAAATATAACAGAGTTTGCACCTGTGTCACGTTTTGGTTAGTTACCCGGATGCATGGCCATTGCAGCGATACTCATGCTTATTAACACTGCTTTATACAGATGCTAGATGAAAAGAAAACCATGTATATATGAATGCATCTCCCTCCAGAGATATATTTATATAAACTCCTACCCCCAATTCATTATTAAGGAGTTTTGTTCACCATAAACTGTGAGACTGATCTGCCTGCTACAGTATTTTCTCCTCTTTATGTCCGTCTTCAGCGTTTCTGAGCCCTGTTAACAGCCTTTAAATATAAAAATAACAATATTCCCACACAAATTACATTTTGGAACATGAATGCATAGGGCAGCACGATTCATACGATCTGCCTCCTTTGTCACAGACTGATGACCTGACAATTCTTCTTTCTATTTTTTATTCCAACAGTAACTTACTTCAGTTTCTTCACCAAGCCCATGCACAAATTCCATTCGGTTTAATGGCACTGTTTACGTTCAGTTCCGCCAGATTGATGACGTAACGTGAAAACACTCTATATCCTAATGATTCGATAATCGATCATTTTGACCCATACAATGTATTTTTGCTATAAATATACCCATGCTACGTTTGGTTTTGTGGTCCAGGATCACTTTTCTGGTCATAAGGCCTCCACAAAAGATATATTTTTATATTTACACGTGTCATTTGCGATGAAGAGGTTTCGGTTTACATGAGGAGCTGAAGAGAGATGTGAGAATCTGTTTTCAATCAGATGCTGCCCGGGATGCATGTGTGATCAATATGCAGTCAAACTCTCCAATCAAATATCACAGCAGCAGGTTCTGATGACTGCAGCGCCTCAATTCATTAGCGCTGAGCTCCAGCTCCTTCTAAAGACTCCATCTGACAACCAAGAGACTAACAAAAGCATCTGATTGGCTCGACCTGCAGGCTTCATCAACCACAGGTGTTAAACTCAACTAATCAATCTAATCAACCAATCAACTCCCTGCAGCAGACAGTCAGGATAATCCAAAGGATGCTTCAGGCAGTTTGATGCATTCAGGTTATTGGTAAAAAGTTAAGTACTAAGTAAATTCATTATTACTAAACTAAATTATACTATGTGTGTATATATATATATATATATTAAGTTATAATTTAGTTTATATTTGACTTTTGTAATATAAATTATTAGATTTAAATTTACATTAATTTACAGAAAAGCAGTGTGAATTTTAAAAATTAATAATACAAAATAAGCTTCAAATCAACAAATTAAACTAAATAAATTAGACTTGCATAAATATGAAAAATGACTTTTACATAAATAATTATAGTACTACATAGAAGATTTTTAATGTTCTTTAAATAGGTCTCTTCTGCTCACCAAGCCTGCACTTATTTGATCCAAAGTACAGCAAAAACATAATACTGTGAAATATTTTTACTATTTAAAAAAACTACTTTCTATTTGAATATATTTTAAAATCTAATTTATTCCTGTGATCAAAGCTGAATTTTCAGCATCATTACTCCAGTTTTCAGTGTCACATGATCCTTTAGAAATCATTCTAATATGCTGATTTATTGTTAAAGAAACATTTTTTCCAGGATTCTTTGATGAATAGAAAGACCCAAAGATCAACATTTATCTACAATAAAAAAAACTTTTGTAACATTATACACTATTCCATTCAAAAGCTTTTTATTTTGGGGGGAAATAAATAATAGAAATTAATACTTTTATTTAGCAAGGATGCTTTAAATTGATCAAAAGTTATGATAAAGTCATTTATAATGTTACAAAACATTTATATTTCAGATAAATGCTGTTCTTCTGAATTTTCTATTCATTAAAAAAAAAACTCAAATTCTACTCCGCTGTTTTCAACATCATAATAAAAATGTTTTTGAGGAGCAAATCAGAATATTTGAATGATTTCTGAAGGATCATGTGACTGGAGTAATGATACTAAACATTCAGCTTTTAAATCACAGGAATAAATTACATTTTAAAATATATTAAATCAGAAAACAGTTATTTTAAATAGTACGAATATTTCAAAATTTTATTCAGGCTTGGTGAGCAGAACAGACTTCTTTAAAAAAAAAAAAAACATTTAAAATCTTGTAATATAAATAGCTGGTTTTTAATATTAGGATGGGGGTATCTTGCTCAAGAATGATCATATTTGAGGGCATTTTCTTGATTTTTTTTCCAGTGCAAAACTCATTGTCTGAAACAGATTTGTGTGTGTTTCCTCACCAATTTGAAATTCAGCAGTCAGCGTCTCATAGTTTAAGTTGATGAGTTCGGCCCCGTCAATATTGTGGGCCCTAAACGTGTCCACCAGAGCTTCAAATCCTTCATCACGGAGCCATTCGCTCACATCCTCCTCTGACCAATCACTGACCAGTGTTCTGGAGTAACCCAGTGTCTTCCTTCCTGTGCAAACATAAACAGGAAGAGTATTATGATCATCCTCAAAGATGAACATCTCATTATTTTCCAAACAATGAGTCCCTTCCTTCCCAAACATAAACAAAGCATCTCTTTATGCCCTAATTATTTATTCATACGCCTGTACACATTAAAACCTATGGCTTGTTTATTTAGTTTGTTTACATGCTACATTAATGCATTTTTAAATCTGCAATATTTTAATTACATTTGTGTAGGCAGTGAATATTAACAACCAAATTGAGATATATATTGTACCTTGCTTGATTATTACAACTCTGAATTGACTAAACAATTATAGTCTGCTTATGTTTGAATTAAGACAAAATCAAAAACAAATCAAACAAAAAATAGGATCTACTAACGTTAATAGCGAGAAGCCTTTCAGAATCATTTCAGTGAATCGGTTCTTTCGAACCATGATTCAGGCTGACTATATTTTGCACGTTTTAATAAAACAATGGTTGTTAAAACTCAGTCTGTGTGTCTATGTTATACAATCATTTTATAACCATATTTACAGTATACGATACAGTAAATATACAGTGATTCTTTTACTCGAAAACCATGCGGTTCATTTAAATGAATTGATTTGTGAATGAATCGTTCAGGGGTGCGTTTCCCGAAAGCATTAACTATGGTCTCAAGTTGTATTTAACTCTATTACGATGAACGTAACGATGAAACTTGCGACCATAGTTGATTTTGGGAAATCAGTTTTGTAAACTAACGTTAACGTTAGTTCAACCAATTCTTAGAAATGATCCGACTCTAAAGAACGATTCGCTTACCAAACAAACTAGCATTGCTCGCGTTAAAATCATAGACTGTAAAAAGGTTAAAATCTGCCTCCTTGTAGCGTCTTTTCAGAACTTTGTTTTATACACCTATTTATTTGTTATAAATTGTAAGACTCACCTCAGAAAAACGGATTCTTCTGTTAGACACAGTTGAAGTAAGTTAACGTTAGCCTAGCTTAAGTGCCTCAGACAAACACGCTGTCCTGATTCAGTATTGGGGGCAGATGAGATTGTGTAGCCTGGTCTGTGTCTTTATTTCAACCATATCTTCATAACTCGTTAAGAAATAAAAAGTTTGACGACTCAGAAAAATGTATTTTCCTTTATTTTAAACATCCAGTGCGCGTGCCGCGTGAGTCAATTGTAGAGGCGGCGAGGCGCGCGCGCGCTCTGTCACGTGACTTGCGTCACTATACATCAAGCTTATTTAATCACTTTATTAAGCCTTCAAATAACAAACAGGCATTTTCATCTTTCAATTGTTAACCAAATTAACAGTAAATATATAATAAACAAAATAATACTAAAAAAACATTAAAATAATACTAAAAGCAAATTATAACACAAATTAAATTACAGTTTTAAAGCACACTTCGTTTTAAAAATGTTTTATGGATTGAAATAAAATTCTAAAATCATTTGTAAATGCCAGAAAACAAGGAAAAACTTTAACAAATCTACATTTGTGTAGGCTATATATAAAACAATCAAAATAGCATTGCATCTCTTTGTTTTGCACTATATATTAAGCAATCGTCCATATTCTGACTTAGTGAAACACTATGAAAGAGTCTTACATGCAATAGAATTATTAGAGTTTCTTAAAGAGTTCACATACATATCAAAAAGTAAGGAGTTTTCTTTAAAAATTTACATTTACATTTATGAATCAATAAATTAATAAGAAATTTACAGTGAGAAGGGTCGAAATTCAAAGAGAAACCAAAAAATAAATTTTTGGGGGTTATACAGTTTGGATCTAAGTATTTTTTAACAAAATTAGAAAAGTCGACCCAAAACACTTTACAGTATGCACATTTCCAAAATAAATGATGGATTGTTTTTTTCAGACTGAAGACAAAAATGCAAATACTATTATTAAATTTAGCAAGTTTATAATAGCAATTATGGATCATTTTAATAGAGGCTTCAACAACTTTATTATATAAAAAGATAGAAAACACAATCAGGAATTGCACCAAAAACTATGGCATATTCTCTTGGGGGGATTGGAAAAAAAATTCTTGCATGAATTGTTCATAGGAGAAAAGGACACCGCGATCATCTAAGAGTTGACTTACTAAAAATATATTTTTATCAAACCAATTTTGAAAAAAAAAAAAGAGATTTGTTTTTATATCTAATATTTTTATTGTTTCAAATAAAATAATTATAAGGAGAAAAATTATAATTATATATAAGTGACCAACTTAAAGCCTGTTTATGAAAACTAGATGAAGTTAAAGGTATTTTAGAAATGTCAAAACTACTGCACAGGAAAAATGTAAACCACCAACTAAATTAAATATATGACATAGAAACATTGTTACGTTGTCAATTGGTAAATCAGGAAATTACCAAAAATTACCAATACATTACGGAACTGTTACGTGTGTTAGCAGGGATGTCAGTATTACAACTTTTGTTCTCTAAACAAACTCTTTCAGTCAAAAATGTGTCTCTCATCCTTTAGCTTTACCTTCATTTTTCTGTATAAATAAAAAAAATGAATAAGTTAACAGACCTAATGTGTTTCTTTTTTTGTTTTGTTTAATTCATGAATGCTAATGGCCAGAAGCTCTTACCTTGGACTGACGTTTTCAATGGTTCAGCTAGAAAATAAAGAGAAAATGGGTCACTAATGTGAAAAGACAGCCGGCAGCACAACTTAATGTCGTTTTATTGTAAATAGTTTCTGCTGTAGTACGTGATGTCTCTGTAATTCGTACTGAGAGAGAGAAACCGCACTAGTTTCCTGGAAATATAAACTTACATCAATTAGATAACGTTAATGCACTTTTATTTGGTATTTTTCTTAAGTTTTACAAAAAAGTGTCGTTGCACTAGTTTCTAGATTTATTTCCGTGATTCAGTTCAAATGTGTCATTTGTAATGAATCGATTTAAACCTGACCCTGACCCTGGACCACAAAACCAGTCATAAGGGTACATTTTTTAGCTTTCCATTGATGTATGTTTTGTTAGGATAGGACAATATTTGGCTGAGATACAACTATTTAAAAATCTGAAATCTGAGGGTGCAAAAAATTCACAATATTGAGAAAATTGCCTTTAAGTTGTTCAAATGGAGTTCTTAGCCATGCATAATATTAATCAAAAATTAAGTTTTGATATACTTACTGTAGGAAATTTACAAAATATCTTCATGAAACGTGATCTTTACTTAATATCCTAATGATTTTTGGCATAAAAGAAAAAACTATTATTTTGACCCATACAATGTATTTTTGGACCGTGCTACTTACGGCTGGTTTTGAGGTCCAGGGTCACAAATGTTCGTGAAAGTCTCTGCATGGCATTTTTTTTCATACATTACAATGTTTAGTAAAATATATGCCTAAGTTGGTAAATACTGATGCACAGTCAAGCCTGGCAAATTCTGACTTAAAGTTATTTTTATTCAACCAGCAAGTTTTTTTTGACCAGAAATGACACAGGCTTCTCTCAAAAGATAATAAGACAATGTACAAGAGGCATCATTGTAGAAAAAAATTCTCAGCTTTTATTTACATTTGAACAAAAAGTGGCATGTCCAAAATTATTCATACCCTTTGCAAACTGTCACAGTCTACGGGAAAATCCAAAGTTCTATACCATTCCAAATAGTCCAAGCTGTTCTAAAGCATCCTAATTACCCTGATTCATTGGGAACAGCTGTTTTCATCAACTCAACAGGTGAAAAACAGAAGCTCTCTGCTGTTGGTTTGTGGACAGTCATGGCATCGCATTGTGGCTGCTCACAAGTCAGGAAAGGGCTATAAGACCATATCTAAATGTTTTGAAGTTCCAGTGTCTACAGTGCAAAGTATTATAAAAAAAATACAAGACATTCAGCACTGTGAAAAATCTCAGAGGATGTGGTCGGAAGCCAAAAGTGACACCTGTGCTGGCCAGGAGGATAGTGAGAGAGGCAAAAAAGAATCCAAGGATCACCACCAAGGCCATCCTGATGAATCTGGGCTCTGCTGGTGGCAACATCTCAAGGCAGACAGTCCAACAGACACTGCACACCGCTGGGTTCCACAGACGCAGACCAAGGAGGACACCACTTCTGGTCTTCTGTTTTATGGTCAGATGAAACAAAAACGGAATTGTTTGGCCACAATGATGTAGCCTTCATTTGGCAAAAAAAGGAGAAGCCTTCAACCTGTAACGTATCTGGTCTTCCCTGTCATCATGAACTCTTGCACCACACTTCATGGACTACAATCCCCATAAGCCACTGCACTAATCACTGCACACATCTGTTCCTCATTTCCCACTGATCTGATTGCTGCAAACACCTGTTTCACATTTACTGACTGCATTTAAGCCACTCTCACACACAGCCACCTTGCGAAGTCTAATTGTTCCCATGGTCATTATTCTAAGCGTGTTTCTCTGGATTGGATTGCCTGTGTATGACTCTGGACTGTGTACCCCGTTGATGATTCCTGCTTCCTGCCATTGCGACCATTGCTGGATTATTGAACTGTTTCCCGGATTACCTACGTTGTTCCTGTTTTCTGGTGATTATTCTGCCTGTTGACTATTCTAATAAAGCCTTGCAATTGGATCCGCACGTCTCTGACTCCTCCCTGTGACAGAAGACTTCGCCAAACCAGGATCCAGCGGCTTTGTTTCACCCCCAGCATCATCATGGACCCAGTCAACCAACTTCTGCTTCTCCGACAAGGAGATCGCCCCATCGAGGAATATGTTCTCCATTTCTGTGAGTTGTTGAAGAACACACCATTTTTTGATGAAGTTTACTTCAAGGACTTATTTCGGAGGGGACTTAATGAGCCAACTAAGTCAATGTTGCCAGGAGGGGAATTCAGATGTCCACTAAGGGACGTAATGGACTATGCACTATTGTTATGTGGCTCTCCGCTTACTGTGGAGGTTCTAGAAGGGCCACAGTACAAGATGTCTGCTAGCTTCGAGCCACAGCACAAGAGGTCTGCTAGCCCAGAACCACAGCAGCCACACTTTACCACGGGGTGGAAAAGGTTAATTTCTAGCGTGGAGGACCCACCGCTGCTGTCGGCTCGAGCAGCTGGTCTCCCAACCAGCCCTCCAGTGACTGCGCCGCCAGAGCGCCCTCCAGTGACTGCGCCGCCAGAGCGCCCTCCAGTGACTGCGCCGCCAGAGCGCCCTCCAGTGACTGCGCCGCCAGAGCGCCCTCCAGTGACCGCTCGCTCAGAGCCTGCTCTTCCAGAGTCTCCGCTGGAGACGCCCAGCCCTCCTGAATCTCCGCTGGGGTCGTCCAGTTCTCCAGAGCCCGCTCCTCAAGAGCGTCGTCCAGAGCCCGCTTCACAAGAGCGTCGTCCAGAGCCCGCTTCACAAGAGCTCCGCTCCACTCCGCTGGTTCAGCCCTGCCTTCCAGAGACCCCGCTGGTTCCGCCCAGCCTTCCAGAGACTCCGCTGGTTCCGCCCAGCCTTCCAGAGACACCGCTGGTTCCGCCCAGCCTTCCAGAGACTCCGCTGGTTCCGCCCAGCCTTCCAGAGACTCCGCTGGTTCCGCCCAGCCTTCCAGAGACTCCGCTGGTTCCGCCCAGCCTTCCAGAGACTCCGCTGGTTCCGCCCAGCCTTCCAGAGACTCCGCGGGTTCAGCCCTGCCTTCCAGAGCCTCCGCTGGTTCCGCCCAGCCTTCCAGAGACTCCGCTGGTTCCATCCAGTCATCCTGAGATTCCTGTCTGCCCGGTTCTGGTCACGGAGCTCAAGCATGGACTGTTCCCACCCACCCTCCCTGCTGCTCCAGTCCTGCCACCTCTGTCTCCTGACAGTCCCTCTACTCACCCCCATCCCACCTTCATGGCAGAGGACTTGCCGTGGGACTGCCAGTCGCCATCGGTGTCCAGACTGAAGGACCCCTCACCATCACCTCCAGTCTCAGAGTCCTGGACTCCACCTCGGTCCTCCGACCCTGCGGCTCCACCCCGGCTCTGTGCTCCCTCGTCTCCGTTGTCGGCCGTCGGCCCAACAGCTCCTCCGGGCTCCATCGTCTCTCCGGCTCCGCCCCGGTCAGTCGTCACCCCACCTTCGCCTCTGGACTCCACTCCTCCGGCTGCGCCTCGTCACTCCGTCCTGCCGGCTCTGTGGACCTCCTCCCTCCCGTGGGCACAGCCTCGATCCTCTGTCACTCCGGCTCCGCTGCGTACCTCCGGACCTCCATCTCCGCCGGGGTCGCCAGAGCCTTGGGTTCCGCCTTGGCCCTCCGGATCCTCTGTGTCGCCCAGGACCATCGACTCTCCGGTTCCGCCTCGGGCTCTACCGGCTCTACCTCCGTCGGTCGGCCCCATGCAGGAGCCAACCCTTCCTCCTCCATGGCTTCTCCCTCCGTCGGCTCCGCCTCATTTCGTGGTTCCAGTACCACTACATGGACCTGGCCCTCCATCCCTCCCCCTGTTCCGCCTCCGCTCCACCACCCTCAAGATGGTTAAGGTGGTTAGAGCGTCTGGAAGCCGCTCCTTGCGGAGGGGCTATGTAACGTATCTGGTCTTCCCTGTCATCATGAACTCTTGCACCACACTTCATGGACTACAATCCCCATAAGCCACTGCACTAATCACTGCACACATCTGTTCCTCATTTCCCACTGATCTGATTGCTGCAAACACCTGTTTCACATTTACTGACTGCATTTAAGCCACTCTCACACACAGCCACCTTGCGAAGTCTAATTGTTCCCATGGTCATTATTCTAAGCGTGTTTCTCTGGATTGGATTGCCTGTGTATGACTCTGGACTGTGTACCCCGTTGATGATTCCTGCTTCCTGCCATTGCGACCATTGCTGGATTATTGAACTGTTTCCCGGATTACCTACGTTGTTCCTGTTTTCTGGTGATTATTCTGCCTGTTGACTATTCTAATAAAGCCTTGCAATTGGATCCGCACGTCTCTGACTCCTCCCTGTGACACAACCCTAAGAACACCATCCCCACTGTCAAACATGGTGGTGGGAACCTAATGTTTTGGTGGTGTTTTTTCAGCCGGTGGACCAGGGAAACTTATCACAGTAAACTGCATCATGAAAAAGGAGCAATACATCAAAATTCTCAACAACAACATCAGGCAGTCTGCAGAGAAACTTGGCCTTTGGGCACCAGTGGACATTTCAGCAGGACAACGACCCAAAACACACAGCAAAAGTGGTGAAGAAATGGTTAGCAGACAAAAACATTAACGTTTTGCAGTGGCCCAGCCAGAGTCCTGACTTAAATCCAATTGAGAATCTGTGGAGGGAGCTAAAGATCAGGGTGATGGCAAGGAGCTCATCGCTAAAGATGAATGGGCAAAAATACCAGTGGAGATTACAAAAAGCTGGTCAGAAATTATAGGAAGCGTTTGATTGCTGTAATAGCCAATAAAGGTTTTTCTATTGATTATTGAGAAGGGTATGAATAATTTTGGACATGCCACTTTTTTTTCAAATGTAAATAAATGATGAGTAATATTTTTTTCTACAATAATGCCTCTTGTACATCGTCTTATTATCTTTTGGGAGAAGCCTGTGTCATTTCCGGTCAAAAAAAAATAGCTGGTTGAATATAAGTAACTTTAAGTCATAATTTGCCAGGGGTATGAATAATTTCGGGCTTGACTGTATATTTTTACTGGTGGATATAAATGAAAACAATAAGAATTATATTGTTAATATATATTGTAAACATGCCTTTATTATTTTCTACGCAGATTTTGAGGCAGTAGATGTTGTCACATGACAAGTGAACATTGAAAATCTCTCAGAAATAAAACATGGAATAAGGGTTTGTAATTACGTGATGAATAAATAATGGCAGAAATGGGGGTGAACTATTGTTTTAAGTCATAAACCATCATTATATAACAGATCAGCAGCTGTTCTGTCTAAACTCTTCTCGCTAGTAAAATAATATTCTTTATGGTGTCTGTAATCCATGTTTGGATGGCTGCCTCTGTGATCCGGTGCCATCCTAATGGCCAGACTTTGTGCCATCTGTCAGCATGGCAGTGACTCCACAACCCAACATGCCCGGGGTCACAGAAACACAAATTACTACATGCTCACACACACCCACATATATAAAAAAAATAAAAACTATCTATATTACTACAGTATACATAAATTTCATTGTTAAATAAATATAATCATTAAAAAAATAAATATTGCACAAATATTCAGTAAAATAATGCATTAATCAGTTATCACTTATCAATTATAAAATAATAAAATATTTCACAAGCGTCACTTGTGTTGAATCTGGGGCATTTGTTTAAAGACTGCACATTGATCTAGTGGTCAGACGGCAAACAGCAGTGTCAGTATTCAAAGAGTAGTTCAACAGAAGCAGATGGACTTTGTGTACTTACATGCTTCAGCATTTCCATCTTCAATTCTCCAGATATTCACTGTCTTATCCATAGAGCCAGATGCAAACATCAAAGTGGATGGAGAGAATGCACATGCAGTCACATATCTGCAGCAGAGAGTCAAAAATATAACAGTTCACTTAGTCTAAGTACTGCAATTTAGATATACATCTGAATCCACTATACGTCGCTCCAGAAATTGTGATGAATAAATGGCAATGTTGCTTTATATTGCCATTTAAAAAAAAAAAAAAAAAAGTTTGTTGTGCATTTTACTTTTTCCAACTTGTTACTTTCCACTTTTTGTTAGAAAATGTTTATTTAAGGTATCTAATATTTTGCATTGACCTTATCAAAAAAAAGGCAATATTTTTACTCCTGTGAATATTTCTCAGGATAGGTTTTTTCTTCTGTATGCGCTTGACTAAAAATATGACCATCTTTTTCTTTTCACTAGTTAATTTCAGTGATGTGGTGTGACAGATTTTTTAGAAGTATAAATATTGTGCATAAATTAACATGAACTGAATGCAGAAATAATTATAGAAGAACTGAAATGTTCTAAATCTGCTGTGGCTTAATTTGGAACTATTATGGAACTACAGTCATGTGAAAAAGTTAAGACACCCTATTGAATTCCATGGTTTTCCGTATCAAGACATCATAAAAATAAATCTGGTCCTTGGGCTGGTCTTAAAATTTGAAAAATAAAACCTCAGATGAACAACAACACATGACATTGCACTGTGTCATTACTTATTGAACAAAAATACAGCCAAAATGGAAAAGCCATGAGTGACAAAGTTAGGACACCCTTACTGTTAACATTGGAATTAAGAGGGTAAATAATAGTCAAGCACTGCTAATCCAATACCTTTGATTAACTGATCATCAGCAAGTCTGAGTGACTCTATAAAAGCATGAGCTTTGGCAGTTTGCTAGTCTGGAGCCTTCAGGTTGTGTGTTAACACAATGCCAAGGAGGTAAGACATCTGCAATCTTCTTAGAGAAGCATTTGTTGCTGCCATCAATCTGAAAAGAGTAATACAGCCATTTCCAAGCAATTTGAAGTTTATTCACAAGTGGAAGACATTTAAAACAGACACCTCTCCTTCCAGGAGTGGACGTCCCAAAAAATTCACCCCAAGATCAGAGCGTGTAATGCTCAGAGAAATGGCAGACAACCCAAGAACTACACCTCAGACTCTACAGGCCTCAGTTAACATGTTAAATGATAAAGTTTATGACAATACCAGTAGAAAAACATGGGACAAAAATGGCATGTTTAGAAGGCTTGGCAAAAGAAAGCCTCTTCTATCTAAAAAAAAAAAAAAAAAAAACATGGCAGCACAGTTTAGGTCTGCAAAGTTGCATCTGAATAAAACAAGTCTTCTACAGTAGAATAATGTCCTTTGAACAGACGAGACCGAAGTGGAGATGTTTGGCCATAATGCACAGCACCAAGTTTGGTAAAAACTTAAAGAGCATATCAGCACAAACACCTCATACCAAAAGACAAGCATGCTGGAGGAGGGCTGGTCATTTTGGGCTTGTTTTGTAGCCACAGGTCCTGGGCACCTCACAGTCATTGAGTCGCCATGAACTCCTCTGTATATCAAAGTATTCTCGAGTCAAATGTGAGGGCATCTGTCCGACAGCTAAAGTTGGGCCAAAATTGAGTCATGCAACAGGACAATGATCCCAAGTACACCAGCAAATCTACAACAGATAGGCTAAAAAGAAAAGAATCATGTGTTGCAATAGCCCAGAGTCCAGTCCAGAGCTCATCCTGACTCAAATGCTGTGGTGAGAGCTGTGCAGAAGCAAATTCCCACAAACCTCAATAAACTGGAGCAACGTTGAAAAGAAGAGTGGTCCAAAATACCTCCAGAACAATGTGAGAGACTGATAAAGTCACACAGAAAATAAATGCTTCAAGTTATTGCAGCTAAAAGTGGATGTACAGGCAATTGACTCATAGGGTGTCCTAACTTTGTCACACATGGCCTTTTCCTGTTGGCTGTATTTTTCTGAAATAAATAATGACACTGTGTGATATGTCATATAATGATGTTTATCCGAGGATTTATTTAGCAAATTTCAAGACCTGCCAAGGACCAGATCATTTTTATTATATCCTGATACAGAAAACCATGGAATTCAAAAGGGTGTCCCAACTTTTTCACATGCCTGTATGCAAGATTTGAAATTGGAATAAAGCTATTCTCTTTAGAAAGAAACAGAACTATTTCAGAATTCTGTATTAATCTGCAGTGTGAATGTGAGATGAGACTCTGGATTCATACTGAGAGATTCTGAGACTCACCTGTCATGCTGCGTCAGAGTGTATAGAAGTTCTCCATGATTCTGTTCACACACACACACACACACACACACACACACACACACACACACACACACACACACACACACACACACACACACACACACACACACACACACACACACACACACACACACACACACACACACAAAAAGAGTTTGATCATGTGTTTGGAGCATTAGATTGCAGGTGACAGAGCATCTTAACCACATTCTCTGACTGATCAATGATTAAACAAATACAGGCTGACAACTAGAGAGTGAGACAGACAGATTTATGATGTGTTTTATAAATCTGTCAGCTCGTATGTCATCTATAAACGCATCAATCACTCCATGCAGTTGATACTGAATGATTTAAATACAAAGCAAAGCATATTTGGATCTCCAGATCACATGGTTTTCGATTATGTGATCATAAATAATCTTCCATTAATCACAACTATTCCATTAACTGAACTCTGGTTGCTTTCCCAAACCTTTGGCTGGGTAATTATGCACATATATCAAGGCTTTGGTGGTTAATGAATATGCATGATTGTTCATTTAAAGTGCTCTATACCCAGGGCTAATAAAGGAAGTCAAAAAATGGTCCAAGTCACATTTCTTCTTTTGTATCTGGTGTCATTATTAGATGCATTTTTAACCATATTTTTCATGCAATAACATCAAAATGAGGGTGTCTGTCACTCACCGCATCATATACGGTCACGGTTTTATCAACAGACCTGCAAATAGAGCAAAATAAAAGCGGTGTTTATATCATGTTGTGTTGTTTGTCACTAGCATCTGAGCACAGACAGATTGTTGATCTCAAAATAGTTCAAATCCAGTATGTTATGGATTTTACTGCTGTATTAAACACTGAGATCAGAATCTGACACCACAGATCCACCTGCTGGTCAAACTGTGTAAAATAAAACATGCAAAATAAAATATAATTTGTAAAATGAAAAAAGGAAATAGAAAATAAATTTAAACTTAAAAATTAGAAATAAGAAATAAGAAATTCTGCCTTGGAAACTAGTTGAAAAAAGTTTATGTTTAAGTACTAAACTTACTTAACCTGAAATAAAAATACAGTTAAATAGCAACAGAAAAAAATACTAAAAATGACAAAAGCACATAAAATTAGTACCATTTATAATAAATAAATTATAATGCATAATCTTCATCTAATAAAAAATAATACATTCTATAATAGCATATAAATAATGCTAAAATAACACTGAATATTAGGCTTTAAACTAAACTAAACCTGAAATATAAATACAGATGAATATGAATAACATTTAATCTAATCTAAATCCGCCTGCTGCTCAAACTGTAAAATAAAACATGCAAAATAAAACAATTTGTTAAAAAAAGTAAATAGAAATATTAGATAAAAAAATCTAAATAAATAAGTTACAAAAATTACTAAAACTAAATCTGAAATAAAAATACAGCTAAATAGCAACAGAAAAAACTACTAAAAATGACAAAAGCACATAAAATGAGTAACATTGATAATTAATAAATTATAATACAATTTAATCTAATACAAATATTACTACATTCTATAATAATATATAAATAATGTTAAAATAACACTGAAACTATCAAGTAAACAATGTATATTTTGCAGTAGGGTGAATACAGGTAAACTGGAATATTAAAACTTTTTTTGTGTATATTAAATATATTTAGATATTGTAGTTAATCTGTATTTCAGTTTTAGTATTAATTATAGTACATACATTTACTAAATGAAAATGAGAAATTTTCAAATAAAAAAACTTTAATAAATTAAAACTAAATTTTATAAAATTGAAAACTCTCTCTCTCTCTCTAAGCCATAATGCATTTTTGCACTTAAAAAGAAAGCGCCAGCAGAAGACAAGCAAAAGTTTATTATCTAAATTATTTTATTATTGTTTTATAGATTTAATATTTTTAATTATTTAATATCTATAACTTTTTTGTTATGCTGTAGAACATGAAATGTAAATTGTTAAACACTAATATTGTTATGTTATGTGTATGTGTGTGTAATAAAACAATAATAAAATAATTTAGAAAATAAACTTTTGCTCATGTCTTCTGCTGGAACTTTATTTTAAGTGTCAAGATTCATTATGGCTTTTATATATTTATATATTCTTATTTCAATTTAGTTTTAATACATTTAGTCAAGTTGTTGTATTATAATAATTATAACTGAAACCGAAACAAAGATTAATAACAACTACATTTATAAATATATTTAATATAAACTAAAAATGCATAAAATGATTGAAACTTTAAAAAGAAAATGGAAAAAAAAATTGGAAAAACAATTTATATTTCATTCTACAGCCTAACAAAATGTAAATAAATATATATTAAATAATACAAAAATAACAAATATATGCAATAAAACAATTTAACTTATTCTTATGACTTGTGCTGGAGCTGTTTTTTAAGTGTCAAAATTGCTTTTTATATATAATAAACATTGATATTCTGCATTATATTGTTTTATTATGTTTTTTTAAAAGTTGAAGTATGTATATGTTTTATATTTCTGTTTTCCATTTAAAATTTTTCATTTTATGCATTTTTGTTTATAATAAATATAGTAATGTAGTTATTCATCGTAATTTTATGAATCAAATATTATGTGGAAGAAACATTAAATACAAAAACATTTGCGGTATTCACTCTATTCAGTAAAGTATAGTATTTGACAGCAGTAGTGATGTGATGAGTGGGCGGGGCTTACCCAGAGACG